>NW_009937875.1:100465-103752 GCF_000696875.1 Nestor notabilis
CCAAATAGGTGACTTTGTCTTTAGATATCTGAAACAATGCATTTTTGCCTATGAAAACAGTTGCTATGCCTCCATTGCAAAAATAAAACAATCACAGTGTCACATTAATTTAAAAATTTTATGATGTATTAATGTTTCTCTGAACTTCAAGTCCTTTTAAAAGCAGCTTGGAGAAAAAAGCAGCTTCCAGGGTGTTTCACTGGCACATTAAGTTATGCATTCTAAGTCCTGGAGGTGAAACGTTTTTAGCATTTATGGGAGCTCTGTGCTTCCAGTCCTTGTGCTGAGCCAGCTATTAATACATGACAGAAAGCATCTGTGATCTACTGCTCGCAGGGTTCAAGCCCCAAAGCATCCAGAAAGCCTGTGCATAATCCTTCACTCACACGGCTGACTGATCGCACCGCATATAAGTCAATGTGATGTATATGCTCTGAAGTTACAAGTTCAAAATATAATGTACTCTACAAATGATTTGATCTTAATTAGAAGAACAAGGGTCTTTTACATGACAATTTTCTTCTAGAAAAAGGCATAGGGCATGGAGAGATATTAATGTCAGCATCAGTCCTCATAAAAAACAGAGACAAGATCTATTTTAAGGCTTGTGGATATGAAGTACACATTAAAAATGAGATTATGCTACTGCTAATGGGAAAATGATTGCCATTCTAACTTCCCACTAAACCAGACTGGGGCATCATTATGAACATAATAGCTCTTTACAGAGAAAATAACAGCCCACTCTTCTGTTGGAAAATGCCTCACCCATTCCTTTTATGTCCAGGCTTCTGTGAGTCTCTGTGTGAGCACACAGGCAAAGACATGGGTGCAGGACCAGGCCCAAGCAGCTGGCCCAACATCAAGTGGTAACAGACCTTTCTGAATCATATATACAGCCTTTGTCACATGAATGTTTCTACCCTGCACTGAGTTGGGGTTTTTTTGCTGGAAGACTGGATCAAAGCTGTCTAACTGGAAAGAGATTTGTTTCATTCACTTCAGTCAGCGTGGAAATATGTCTGGTTTAAACTTGAATTTTGAGGACAGCACATTTTAACATCTTTGGTCTGCCTTGAGTAATATGATTACTCTTTTTTACCTATTATGACATTGGTGCCTGCTATCTAGCAGCTTTTCCCTGTTAATGCAGTTTCTGCAATTAAGGTGCCAAGCTGATAAGCAGGGAAATGATGTAAGTGTTGTCTATGGGAATTCTGACTGGATGAACACAGGGGAAAGAAGGCATTATGATAATACTTGGTAAAAGTAAACCTAAGTAGAAAAGTGTATGTCCCTTTGCCAGCATGCCTCGGAGCACTGCATGGGAGAACAGGTTGTGTTCTCCAATGGTTTGCACAAAAAAAGCTATAGAAACTGCACTAAAAAAATCACTGATACAGTTCAAAACCTACTGGAATTAAAATGAGGAAAACTTATAATTTGGACTCAGAGTGATCAGAGTGAAAACTGGGGTGCTGTCACCTGCATGTTCTGTATGGCCTCTGGGTGAGCCAGAGGCCATGACACTTTAAGAGAAAAATGCACATCAATTCCAGTAGCACATTAAGAACATTTTAACATCCACAGCTATACACTGCAATAGTCTGAACCTTGTCCTAGTCACAATTCTCAAGTCCAATGCTGCTTGGATATTTTAGTCTTGCAAATGCATTTTTCTCCAAATGGGTTGCTCAGCAGTAGTGATTATTCAGAGAAAAGTGGCAGACAGGGTCAGGCGGCAGCAGAATGAAAAGTGAAAACTTGAAAGATGCTGGATGAATATTTATGCAGAGCAATCTTCACTCTCGCATTATGGTGCATAATGGGATCAGCAAAGCTAACGGAATTCACGCTGAGTGAACTTCCTCTGTGAGAACTTAAGTTTAATCTGAACGTAAGACTGACAACCCGTGAACAGAGAGAAAACGTTCAATGGCATGTAAAAACTTCATTGAAATAATGTTTCTGACTGTATCAATATTCTGGCAATGACAGAATAAACAGCTTTTATTTTTTTCCAGGGAAATTTAAAATCCACAGGCCACTTTTTTTAAATGGCATCCAAACATTGTCGCAGCAGACTTTGTTCTTTTGTTTCACTGCTGATTTGGTATGTCCTACTGGCAACTGAAAAGCATCCATGGGGATCAAGTAACGAGGACAAGGATTTCGGAACAGCCTGACAATGACCGTCACATGGGCTGGTGACGACAAGGAGCAGCCAGGCAAATTTCCGCCCTGATATTCCATTATTTGTCAGGGAATGCTTTTCATTGCAAAATGAATGGCTGTTGGATGACTTTGGAGAGTCTGTCTTATCTTACAAGACTCTCTTCTTGAGGTGTACAAAACTCTCTTGGTGCACATGGATGCTAAAATCCATTCCTGCGCTGTAGGGTCAGCACAAGGCCTGCAAATCAGTTTACGTCTTTTGGGGGCTGCAGATTTACTGCACAGATAGGACTGCATTTCATCCACTTTTTGTATTTTGTATGAGCAAGTCACTACAAAGCCCAAGAATCTATTATGATCCGTCATTATGCACAAACCCCCAAATAGCTGATCACCTATGGCAAAATACGCATGTATTTAGACAGATATCTAAACTATTTATGCTTACAGAAGAGTCTTAAGAACTTGCTTAGCAAGGCCATTTTTTTCCTTGAAATTTCTATAATATACTGACATTGTGACTGCTCTAAGTCTTCATTCAAATCTTACGATATTTTCCTTACTGTACTTAGTATTCCCTTCACTAACCATGGGGCCCTGCTTCATCCCTGTACTCCACTGAATGCTTCAGTATGTCTAATCCTTCAAGAACATACAAAAACACCGTATTGTATTTGGACCTCTATGAGAAACTGGAAAATAATGCAATTCCAGTTATCTGAAACACATGTACCTTCCAGAACTCAATGTCAGTTTTACCTAGGTGTTTATATGTCTTATCTTGCTTCTCCAGAACCTATACACATTCAGTAGCAACTGATGTGTCAGAAGCACATCAGTTAAGAGATAACCAGCTACCTTTTGTGTGACTTTAATGGGAATATACAAAATAAACTTCAGGAGATGCATAATTAGCCCACGCTGGTAATTCTAACTTTCCCTTCTGCCACTATACAGTTCAATAGGCCATGCTCCACCTGTAGGCAGGGGTAAAGGGATCAGACATTTCGCGTGCAGCACCAGCACAGGGCCATTCTTCTCAACGTTTCAAGGCCGGGGAAAGCAAAGCTGGGAGGACAGAGCAGTCTGCAGAGCCACTCTCGGCTGCAGCA
>NW_009937875.1:103780-103982 GCF_000696875.1 Nestor notabilis
GCACCCCGCCTCTCCCCCCCCCCCCCCCCACGGGAAGTGCGCGGCATCCGGTGCTTTCCAGCACCCTCCGCCCGCTCAGGCTTTGCTCAACACTTCGCTCTGGCCGTGCGAGCGCGCGTGCGTGCATCTCTGCTTGTCTCCGTTCGGTCATGCTAAAAATAGACGGGAGCGCCTGACAACTGCCTTCTGATTGGCTGTCGCT
>NW_009937876.1:0-4206 GCF_000696875.1 Nestor notabilis
ATGACAGCCTGTTCCTTAGCAGTGTTCTGGCCCCCCCGCCCCTGGCAAATCCCTCAGTTTGTGTGCTGAGCATGACATTCTATGGTATGGAATATCCCTTTGGCTAGTTTGGGTCAGGTGTCCTGTCTCTGCTCCCTCCTGGTTTCTTGTGCCCCTGCCCACTGGTGAAGCATGAGAGACTGAAAAATACTGTTTATTTAGAGTAAGTACTACTAAATCAACTAAATCATCCACTAATACAACTAAAACATTGGTGTGTTATCAACGTTATTCTCATATTAAATCCAAATTACAGCACTGTACCATCTACTAGGAAGGAAATTAACTGCTCCAGATGAAACCAGGACATACCAAAAGTAAAAAATCCCAAGCTGGGAAATAAATGCTTTCTTGTTAGTTGATGATTTCCATTTCTTAGTTCTTTTATTTATGGTTTATCCAAACTAAATGACAGGCTGGTACTTGCAGAGAGAAGGAAAAACGGTGACAGGGCAGGGGAAGGGTAGAATTGGCCACTTAACTGCTAATGAATTACTTTTTCTGACAAAGCTGCAAAAGGGCCAGAGATGATCTCCAGAGTGTTCTCTCTATGGGGTCCACCCTGCTGTTTTTAAATTACATGACTGAGAGCTTGAGACTTTTGTACAATATGGGAGAAAAATGCAAGTAAGTACCAGTAATCTCAAGTCCTGTTCCTTGTCACCCTGTGCTTCCCTTTCTCACCCTGTAGGAGGGAAGGATAAATGAAGATAGAGGAGGCCTTACAAGGGATGCCTAAAGTATATATTGGATAGGGAAGGAAAGGTCATGAAGGTGAAATCATGTCTGTGTTCACAGTCATCTGATTTGACACAGAATTATCCCTGTTCCTTGCACTGGTAGGACTCTGAAGTTCATCAGCTGAAAGCAGCCTGTTGGCCTGGATTAACCATGGTTCTATATCTGCAGGTCATGTAAGAGCAGCATGATCATTAACATAATCCATGATCATCTGAACCTTATATATTGATTTAGGAAGTTGTCATAGAGGGAGCCAAAGCCCAGCATTACATGTGATTATGTAGTTGTTAACAGAAGCTTTGAGTTTTATAGACATTGAGGTTGCCTTGGGAGAACACTGTCCCTGGCCAGGGAAAATGCCTGTGATTGACAGCTACACCTCTCTCTCTGGGCAAAAACACTTACTTACCCTCTGGTGCCCAGGTCCTTTATGACGGGCAGCTCACTTCTCCTTTTACTTGGTATCATCATGATGTGTTGACACTTGGACAGCATTTACTGCAGAGCAGATTACGCGTGGCAGCCTGTAAACCTGTAGCAAAGCACACAGCAGTTACTTGGGAAGGCAAATCTCATAAATCCAAATGTCCCCACTTCCTCCTTCTTCCCACAGCTTTGACTGCTGGGCATGACATCATACAGTATGGGATATCCCTTTGGTTAGTTGGGGTCAGATATCCCAGCTGTGCCCCCTGTCAACTTCTTGTGCACCCCCACCCTACTCACTGGTGGGGTGGTGTGAGAAGTAGATAGGTCTTGACAAGTTTATATGCTTGACTGTATGTAAGCACTACTCAGCAGTAACTAAAACATCCCTGAATGATCAACACTGATTTAATCAAAAATCCCAAACGTTATCACCATATGAGCTACTATGAAGAAAATCAACTCTATCCAAGGCAAACATGGTACACTAGCGCATATAGAGACAGCCCAATGTACTAGCAGGCCACACGGATTTCAAAATTCATGGGTAATACTTGGCCTTTGGTACAGGCCTCCTAGATAAGAGCTAAATTTAAAATAATTTAATTCCTGGGATAAATTAAGTGAATCATCAAATAGTAGGCAAAGAAATACTTCATTCCCAATTCATTGTGCACCAAAAAAAAATGATTGTGCAAAATTAGAATGATTTAATTAGGATGATTAGAATGCATCATCCTTAAAAAGCATGAGCATTTGAAGCACATCAGAATTTTAGCAATAACTATATATTTGAAAGTATGTGATTCTTCTGTTCAACAACCTTTCTCTCCCTTTTCAAACTGCCCTTCATGGCAATGTTATGTAACTCAGAAGACTTGCAAGATGGAGGCTAACCTTGCTATAAAAATAAGGACTTACACTAAAAGAGCTCCTGAATGGATCTTTTATGGAACAAAAATAGTCAACGAAAGAGGGAAAGTTAACAGCTAACTGTAAGCTTCAATAGATTTGAAGTAGTAAAGAAGAGGAAGATCTGTATTTCAAGATAACAGAAAATTGCATACCTTCGGAAAGGAAGATTAAAAATATACAAAATATGCTGTAGTATATCAGCTACTTTCATATCATGTAAGAAGAAAGCATAATGACTGTTAAGCTTCTCCCTTTTTCACAGATTTACTGGCTTTTTTCTTATTTGATCAAAGACAAAACTGACCTCATGATTTGAGAAGTAATAGATCAATGTTTATGAATTTAATAAATATAATGTTTGAAATGTTACTGAGTATAGATCATGAATCTTCATTGCTTCATTTCATAAATTTCTATCAGAATATTATAATAATACTAAAAAAGATACACCTTATGAATGCAGGTTTTTAATGGCCACATATTATTCCTGCAATGATTGCATTTGAACAAGCTTTAGTGAACCATAAGAAATTTCTAAAGCTCTCACAGGCTTCAGACTTGTCGAAGTCCTTTTCATTGCATTTGAGTAAGAGCAAAAGAGGAATGAGCTGTAAGCCATTTAAGTCTATATGGAAGGTAAAATGAAACTAACGCTTTCAAAAACCCATCTACAAATAACTTTCACACTAACTAAATCACACCACATGGCAATGTCAGATTTGCTGTTTTGTAAAATCCAGTAAAAACCATACCAAGAAGATGACCTATGTTTTTCATCAGTTCACATTAAGTCGGTACACCTGTCTCAGACTTTAACCCAAAATCAGTAATTACAAAAGTACTTCAATTTTACACTAGCATCAGTCTTTAACAATCAACAAATACTTCTGTTTAACTTCTGTAGTATATGTGAGCATCTGTAAATACACAAAATGCACAGTAAATGACCACTGAGATCAGTGTCAGAAAATACTGACACACTAGATGTACTCTTGCAGCGACAATATAGCACGATTTCGTTGTCGAGGCAGTGAAAGGTGGGGCTTTAAAGGTGGGAAGTAGGAGGATGCTTTTTTCACACATTTCCCACCTGCTTTCTTCAAGTATGCAACAGGCAACTTTATTACTTTGTGTTTTAAAAAATCCCATGCAACCTTGAGTGGGTGACTTGTCAAAGAGAAGTATATTCTGACATGCCTTTCTAAACATTAAAGTTCAACCTTCGAAGCCTAACACCAAACAGTTTATAAAGAAATGGCAAAGATTAAGTTTCAGAAATTAAACCTAAGACCTATTTCCTGCTCTTCATCCCAAAATGTGAATGCATAACTAGTAAGGACAGCCCTATGGTCTGTTTAAAGAGATATATTCTTGGCAGGCCCTTGTGGAGTGCCAGGCCCTATGCATGGATGGCTGGGGAGAGTGTGGGCAAAGTCCTGGCAGAAAAGACCTGCTCCTTGTGCAGAGCACTTCTTGAGCAAGGCTGGCAAAAGCATCCCAAACCCAAGGCACTAAAAGAAACATAACGGAAAGAACAGTAAGACAATAAACATCACCATCAACATTCATGGGGGTTTTGTATCCCTATTTATGGTAAATTCTAGCAGAGATTGTGCTACTTAGTTGTTGATCTGTCTCGGAAATGACCCCAAACAGTATGGCAAATTTGTAGTGAGCTCTGCTACACTCATCTGTAAAACACATTGTAATTTGGAGTAATCTGAATAAATACTGTTAAACATCCTTTGTGCTCACCAAAAGCATGAGGCTAGTTCAAACCAAACCAAACCAAAAATAACCAAACCAAACCAAGACAACACAACTTCCTGTTTCAAAATTGCTAACCTAATTCGAAAGGCATTTAATTACCCATTAAATTTATAATAGCAAATTAAATATGATTCCATGGTAGTGCTAATAGTTGTTTATTGCCCATCCACATTAAAATCCTGGTGAGAATGAAATTTGCAATAAAAGATTACTTCCTCTGATACTTAGCAATTTAGTTGCTTCTTCCAATGCTTATCACAGCTCGTTGCCCTCTACAAGTAAGTTTAGAACAGGAACAAAAAGAATATGAGGGAA
>NW_009937876.1:4216-7165 GCF_000696875.1 Nestor notabilis
GACTTACTCTGCTTAGGAGGGTTTTATAGTTCCTCCTTCCATAAAAAAATGAGAAAGAAAAGCATGCTTTCTCAGGGTGCTATTTACTATTATATCTGTATGGACAGCTTGTTTCCATCAAAAGATCTCATTCCCAAATTCTGGCTTGCAGATATTTGTTTCCTAGTCTGTGTCTGTCCTGGGTTCAGCTACAGCAGTCATTTTTTCTCCTTCTTAGTAGCTGGTGCAGTGCTGTATTTTTGATTTTCAGCCTGGGAACAACGCTGATATCACCGATGGTTATAGTTGTTGCTAAGTAATGTTTACTCTGACCAAGGACTTTCTCAGTCTCATGCTCTGCCAGGGAGGAGGGGAAGCTGGGAGGAAGCAGAGACAGGACACCTGACCCAAACTGGCCAAACGGGTATTCCATACCACAGCACGTCATGCCCAGTATATAAATGGGGATGAGTTACCCGGAAGGCCCAGATTGTTGATCGGGTCAGGCTGGGTATCGGTTGGTGGGTGGTGAGCAATTGTATCCTCTCCCCTTCTTATTTCCCTTATCATTATTATTATTGGTGGTAGTAGTAGTGGTTTGTATTATACCTTAGTTACTGGACTGCTCTTATCTCAACCTGTGGGAGTTATATTCCTCCGATTCTCCTCCCCAGCCCTCTGGGAGCAGGGGGAGGGAAAAGTGGGGGAGCGATCAAGCGGATGTGTGGCTCTGAGTTACCAGCTGGGTTTAAACCACAACAGTTCTTTGTGGCACCCAGTTTGGGGCATGAAGGATTGAGATAACAACAGATCTGACCAGAGTGTGTCTAATCATATTCGTGATAAGCATTCTTTGTTTCAGATTAATAGTCACTCGTCACAGTGTTGATTTCTTTGCTCTCAGAGTTGTTGTGCTTGATCTCAGAGTTTCAGCATGTCGTACCTTACTTACAGCCAGTATTTGCTGGTTTAGTGTTTAGTTTTAGTGCTGGGGGACCTAGGCTAAGGTTATTGTTTCACTGTACTTCATGTACTTGTAATACGATAGACTCATTGATCATGAAACTGGTCTGACTTGCGTTCCCAGCGTGGCCATCATCCCTATACTTTGGGAAGTATATAATGAATTTTTTTAGCAACTGCATTTATTTTTTTTCTCCCTGGGGGGTCAACCCATGAAGGAGGCATTCCCTTACATCCCCTCACTCTCCCCCCAGCCTATTTACAGCAGCCTTTGAGAGTTCTGAAGGTTTTAGATGGCCTTCAAATACCCTTGAGACCTGTCTGCTGATTGTTCTGGGGAACAGCATGCTGGCACACATACCGAGTGTGTTTTACCCATGGCCATCCCACGCTGGGAACACCCTATTTTGTCTAATCTCAGAAGTTAAGCAGTATCGGGTTCAAAGCTGGTCTGGGGTTAAATGATGATATAGAAGGACCACCAAGAGATTTTCCCCGGGGCTGGACAGTCATGAGTGGCAGGGTGTGTGGGATAGTATGGGCAAGTACTTAGGCCAGTGGGCCCCTCCAGTGTTTTGGAACTTCACCACTGAACAAGTGCAAAATCCGGGAAAACTAGTAAAAAGCTTAAACAAGGTGTGCTGTTGTCCTGGTTATACCAGAGAAGGACAAATCATGGCAACGTGCTGGGGCTTGGCCTACGCCTACAGAGCCCTGCTCAACACTATTCAGCACCTTCAAAGGGGAAAAAAAAGTCTCTGGATCTGATGGCAAAACAACAGACAACGCAGCTACTCCAGCTCCAAGCACAGCAGCCACACCAACTCCAAGCTAGCTACACCAACCCCAGTGACAAGCACAGCAGCTACTCAAACCCCGACCACAACAGACAACTCAGCTACTCTAAGTACAGCAGCTACACCAACTCCAGCAACAAGTACAGCAGCGACTCAAACCCCGACAGCAACAGAAAACACAGCTGTTTGGTGTTACTTAACCCCCAAGCACAGCAGCTGCACCAACCCCGGCAACAGACACTGCGGCCACTCCAACCCTAGTGGCAGACACTGCAGCCACTCCAGCCACAGTGATAGACACTACAGCTAAACCAAATGGCCAATTCGTGACACTATGGGTTATTCCTGTAAGCAAGGGGAAAAGCAAACTAGAGGCACAAACAGCAACCCATGAAGTGAAGAAAGATGAAGTCCCAATGCACTTATTACATGGGACAGCATCCGAACAAGATTTACTACTACGTGGATCAGATGAAGAGGAAGAAGAAGAAAAAGAGGTGACTTCTCGACCCTGGACCTTGATTGAGCGGTGGAATATGCGAAAAGATTTCACCTGTCTTCCAGGGGAGCACATCATCACCTGGTTGCTCTGATGCTGGGACAATGGGGCCGATGGTCATGAACAAGAAGGTAGGGAAGCCAAGCAGCTGGGATCACTTGTTAGGGAAGGAGGAACTGACAAAGTGATTGCAAAGGGAAGCGAGGCCTCAGCCTTTGGAGGTGGCTCTTGGCAGCTGTGAAGGAAAGGTTTCCGTACAAGGACAATGTTATGAATCGCTCAGCCAACCTGACGGCATCCACTCCCGGAGGAAATCAGCCATTGCAGAGATGATCTATCATAGGCCGATGCCAGGAATGTATCCACAGATCCCAATGAGGTTGAATGTACATGACCCATGTGGTGGAAACTTACACGGAGTGCACCATCATCATATGTCCACTTATTGGCATCAATGACCTGGAATGACCTAGCACCACCAACAGTGGATGACCTGATTCGTGAACTCCGAGAGTTCGAAGACAATCTCACCCCTTCCATCATTTCAGTTGTGGAAAAACTGTCCCAGGAGTTCAAACAATTGAGAGACAATTTATCCGATCTATCCAGCTTGAGAGAAAATATAGAAGGTATACACCACGGGGCATCCTATGGTTTTACCTGTGAGATCATGGAGAAGGCATGAGAAAGTGGGACAGAAAACCCACCTCA
>NW_009937877.1:0-852 GCF_000696875.1 Nestor notabilis
TTTTTTCTGTCTTGCCCCAGCATTCCAAAACGGCCTCTTTTGGTAAAAGCCCAGACTAAAATGATGTCCTTGTCTGGTTGTATGCTTGTGAGAGCAAATTTCTCTGTCCTGTGTTGGATTTCTACCAACGCCTTTCACGCCTCCCCTGTAAGAGTGCGTTTCTCCCAGATCTGGTTACCCTTTAATAAATCATAAAAGGGTTCCATTAGGTTGTTGGGAATCGGGACAAAGATTCGCAACCATTGGATTGCCCCCACCAATTTTTGGACATTGTTGAGTGTCCTAACTTTTGGGTTTATTAAGATGGGTTGGGCAGTGATTTGTTCTCCCCTGATTTCTGTTCCTAGGTATTTGAGCGTGCTTCCCCTTTGAATCTTTTCCTCTGCTACGTTCAGCCCATATTGATATAAATTAGCCTGCACCTGTTGGAATAAGGAGTCCAGGACGGCTCTGTCCTCTGCAGCCATCAAAATATCGTCCATGTAATGCAAAACCTTTGTTTTACCCCACTTTTCCCTGATACCTCCCAGCGCCTTGGCTACATAACGCTGGCACATCGTCGGTGAATTTTTCATACCTTGTGGCAGAACTGTCCATTGCCAGTGTGTTACTGGCTCCTCTAGATTGATTGCTGGTAGAGTAAAAGCAAACCTTTTCCGATCTTCTGAAGCAAGAGGAATACTGAAAAAACAGTTTCGAATGTCAATTATTATTATGTGCCAATTCTGGGGGATAGCAGAGGCAAGCGGCAGACCGGTTTGCAAAGGTCCCATCGCTTCCACCTGCGCATTCACAGCTCTCAGGTCATGGAGTAGCCTCTGTTTGTTTTTGTTTTTCTTTTGAATCACAAAT
>NW_009937878.1:0-42027 GCF_000696875.1 Nestor notabilis
TGCCGGCTGGGCTTAAACCACGACAGCCCCCCATTATAAAAACCTTGGCATGCAAATGCACTATAAAGGAGAACAAGCATGATGAGGGCTTTTCCTTAGAATCCTAGCAACTTATTTTAATCAGGTTTCTTCAAGATAAGTATCTCCTTGGGTGAAGCAAATCTGTGTGGTAGGATGCTTTCTTTCATAAATCTCACTATGCTTACTAGTATCATTTTTTGCTACCTTCACCCTGACTTCTGACTACATTATTCCCCAGTTGCCCTTTTCATGAACTCTAGATTTTATTCATAACTCCTTAGTAACAGAAAACATCCATAATCAACAACTAGATATGAAGTGGAGAATGAAATGTGAAAAGCTGAAAAGTAGAAGCAATGCTTTAAAAATTTAGCTGAATATGTTATCTTTCTAGCAATATGTTATCCTTCACTAGCTATCCATCCTGCTTCTGTAACATTTGTAAGTAAGTGTAGCATTTAACTTTTCTTCTTTCCCATCTCTTCATTGTCAACTATCATAGTTTTTCCTAAAAATTGTAATTTTAAAATTATTCTTATACAGTGTGCTCTCTTCACACAAGAAGTTGCAAATTTCTTTCTGCATGGTGTACAGCTCACACTGTATGAAAACAGAAAAACACAGGAAATCCTTTGCATTAATCTTGATAAATACAGAACTTCATCTTACCTGCCTGCATATACTGACTAGTTAAATCTGACTATTAGAAATAAATGGAATAGAATGTAAGTATGATGTGATAAGGCGCTATCATAGAGAATACTAACAGGAAAAGGGAGTGAGGATTATTATGGGGGTAATAAAGGGTAGTTCTGATGGGGAAAAGTCTCATAAAGTAGCTGAAGGTGTTCTTCCTAAACATGAACCAAGCCTCTTGAGGCTTTAAGCAGCGGGTCCAGCATTAAGGTCAGTAAGTCATAGCACACACTGGAGGAGAGACATACAGAGCATAGAGAAAGCAATCCTATTTCTACATAGTTTGGGGCAAACTTCTATGGGAAAAGTTTAGAAAATATGGGAAAAGTAAGTAAATTATAGACAGTATTCACAAATGTTAAGCTTTCCTTCTTCTTTTTCCTTTCTTCTATATTCATGAATCTTGGGTGAACCACTAAATTAGGGTTTTTTTGCGAGAGTTTTGCCATTCATAACCAACTACTAACATCAGTGTGAAAGAGTTCACAGATGCCAAGCTCTGCTATGCCTGTTGAGGTACTATGATCAGGAAATCAGGCTCAGTGCAGAAATCCAGCCTACAAGTTCTGGAATGATACAGTGCCATCCAAAGAGGAATTAAGTGACAGAAAATCATTCCCAGAGGACTGTACTTTAAAGGAACTGAATTACTCTAAAGTTGTATCTGTACAGGAACTGGGACATGCTAATGTTAATTTCCTTGCTAGTACCACCTATTTTGTCCCTGCCAAAATCAATGCCCCTTTTCAGTCACTGACAAAAAGCTCTTTCTTGAGCCATTTTGTAGAAGAATGGACCAAGGTCAGCAGCAACAAGAAGCTTACAAACAACAGTGAGGAATTGAGTTCCTCCTTGTGTTGTTCTGTGACTCTTTTCATGTCTCTCTGACATGATAGGCATATTTTAAAAATACATAGATAATTTAGAAATCATGTAAAGACTCCAGCTGACTTGGGTACCCATGCACTCTCCCTCAACAGTAGGAACCTGAGCCCCCTGATTCACAGAACAATACGTTACTGTCCTCTAACGAAAATATTTATTATCCCCAGTGACAAGACAATTTAAAACACATGCAAGTCTACATAAGAGTTCTAACTGCTGTATTTGGCAACAAATTTTTTAAAAAATTAATCTTCATTTCAAGTATACAGGATCAAGCAAACAAAAAAAAAAACCAAAACAACAGAAAATCTCAAACCAAAACCACCACTGTTTTTAAAGAGAAACTGCAGGTTTCTATGCTATGCTTTACTTACTCTGGCATTCTTTTTGTACTTTGCAGAGTAAAAATTATTAAGGATTACCTTATTTGTGGAACAATATATACTACAAATGAAACATCAAAAGAATACCTCTCTGTAGCAGATCATATTGTAATGCTTGCAAATACATTGCTGCAGCCTAAGATTTTTGTACTCTATCTTAGTTTTACAGGCAAGGTTGATAATGACTGTGCATATAATACATTTTATTTGAATTTTTAGCAAGTCTTTGATCAAGTTTTATGTGACAAGCCTCAGCTTAAAACCACAAGCTTCAGAGATCCAGATTAAAACACAGAAAAGGATAAATAACTAGTTAAGAAATAGACTAGTGATTATGTGGTGGGAAAAAATAACTTACTGTGGTTTTATGTAGGTCACATCTGAAAGTGTTAACATTTGCAGAATGTGTGAGGTTAAGTAAGAACACCTAACTAAGTGCCCATAAATGCAAGGATGACAGAGTAAACTGAGAGGTGGGTGGCAGCTTCCCACAGGAGAGGTAGAGTGAGGGGAGAAGAGGCACATCCCCCCTCAGGAAGCACAGCTGACTCTTCTCAAGGTTATTTGGGGGGTACAGGTCCACTGTCACACTCAGAGGGGCTAGCAAGTACATCTGGCATCTTTACTTTATGAATGGACAGCAGCTTATCAGTATGAAAAGCTGTTACCTCTGTATATGCTTAAAACATTTGCTTTCCTACTCACTTTCCCATGACATACATCATTGGCATGGTCACTAGTGCTGTCCCATGTGCTCTGCCATAAGGCAAGGAGGGAGATAAGGATACGTTATGTCACTGAATTACCTCTTCTAGGTGAAAGTCCTTCAGAGAGCTGGATAAAGTCTGTTAATTTATGTTCACTAGTGCTCCCCAGGGGCTTCTTTTATATGCAGGGAGGGAGTTGGCCACCATTGCTCCTGAATGCACTGAGGTCTCGTCAGCCATTGTCACATGAGCTATAGTCTCCTGGCAGCTCTCTCTTGCCTCCTCCTGAGGTTTCCCTGGTTCAGAAAACTCCCCTGTGCACACTAGGCTGCTCCACTGTGTATCATGCTGGCACTGGAGCTGTTCACCTCAGTGAATTGGGTTTACTACATTCAGACAGCTTTGTATATATACGTTTAATTCTTCTTTTAAGAAAGCATGTTAACTTCATTTAAATTTTCCAGCACAACTACAAAATAAGCATAGGAATAAAGATGGACTACAGATCTTTGTAGGTGTCTACCAATTTGTCAGACTAAAATACGTCCATGCATGCTATGTAGCTCAAGCACAGTGTCTCTCACCCAGCCAAGATGGTGTGCAATCTGCTGCCTACAGATAGACTGTTCATTCATAGCAAACCTTACATGCCCTGAAAATCATTTACATGTTGTGGTGGGTAGGTCTGGCCAGCTTCCAGACGCCCAGGCAGCTGCTCTTTCACTCCCCTCTCCTTAACAGAACAGGTGGGAGAAAGGAAGATGAGAAAGCTCATGAGTCAAGGTGAAGACAGAGAGACCACTTGCCAATTACCATAATGGGCAAAATAGACTTGACCCAGGGAAAATTAATTTAACATATTGCCAACTACAACAGAGTCCAGTGGTGAGAAACAAAGACAAACAGACAAGACAACACCTGTCCCCCAGCTCTTTCTTCATAGGCTCAACTTCACTCCCTTCTCAACAACTCTACTCCCAACCATAAGAGTGCTGGGGAACGGGAAATAGGAGTTGTGGTCAGTTCATAACGCTTTGTCTTTGCTGCTCCTTCCTCTCTATGCAGTTCCCCTGCTCCAGTGTGAGGTCCCTCCCTCAGCATACAATTCTTCACAAACTTCTCCACTGTGGGTGCTTTCCACGGGCTGCAGTTCTTCCAGGACTGATCCTGCGTGGGTCCCTTCCATGGGGTGCAGTCCAGAAACAAACTGTTCCCACGTGAGTCTCACAAGGGCCAAGGTTCCTGCCAGAAAACTTGCTCCAGCATGGGCTCCTCTCCATGGGCTGCAACTCCTGCCAGGAGCCTGCTCCTGTGTGGGCTCCCACAGGCTGCAATTTCCTTTAACAGTACATCCATCTGTTCCAGTGTGGGGTTCTCCACAGGCTGCAGGTGGATATCTGCTCCACTATGGACTTCCATGTGTTGAAGAGGCACAGCCTGCCTCACCATGGTCTGTACCACAGGCTGCAGGGGAATCTCTGCTCCAGTGCTGTGGCAGGTGCACCTGATGCATACTATTTTGTTCATTCATTCAAGTGTGAATCTTTGAACATTTTTTAATCCTATTACGCATTATTATTCATATAGTCCTTGTCTTAATACAAATGATAGCTAATAGTGAGATTTATTCACCAGCTAGTATTTCCTCTTTGCACAGCGAAAAGTTATTTTCATTGCTTTTTAGTCTCGTTGCTCATCAGTCCTTGCCTGTGAAAGTAGATCATACTTAAGAATTCAGTTTACTTTTCCTTTGTTGTTATTGTATGTGTTCCTTTTAGTTAATTATCAACCAAAACTGCACTGTCCCACTTTGCTTCTCAAATGTTTATAGGTACATTTCTCTCTACCTTACAATACTTGCACTTCGTGCAAAGGATATATTACAATTTCTCTTGGAGAAGTATCCCCAATTCTACTGAGGTTAATTACTTTATGTAAGTTTTCTCAGAAATTGTTTTAGAGCATATTCTTTTGGATTTCTTTTAATCATAGAACAGATACTTTCACCTCAGTTTCCATGTGATCAACATCCTTGATGCTCTTAAAACTGAAGGAACAGCAAATTACAAAGAATGAAAATTAGCCCACTTAAACCCAGAATCTATGCTTATGTTATCACATGGAAGCCTGAGATTTTTTAATTATTCATATAATGGCTGATATTGCCCCTTCTGCTTTAAAAAAGAGAACAAACTGCAGAATGCTCAATAGCACAGGCCACAGAATACTGTTGTATTTTTACACATAGCATAAATGGAGAAGGATCTTCTTAAAAAAAAAAAAATACTGGGAGAACATTGTTAAAGGTTTGATTAAACCTCTCCAATCCAACAGGAGAAATAGCATCGTCTTTTTCAAAAATAGCAGAAATTATTATACATATCAGGGAAGCCTCCAAATTAAAACAAACTAATTGTAGTCACCTAGCCACTTGAGATTTTTGGACAAAATACCTCTGGAATGCAATCTTAAAAGTTACAGAGGTCAGAAAGAACTGAGAATAGTAAAATACAGAAAACAGTCAAAAATGGGGGAGGAGAAGGAAAGAAGCAATCTAACCACCAGATTAAATGTCATTCTTAAAAAGGACTACAAAGATTTTGGGGCAAAATGAGTAAAGAACATGCCCCAGTAAGCCAGGAAACAGTCACTTGTAATTTAATTTCTCACACTATTCAGTAAGTCAACATTTTGGATGGGTTTTTGGAAATACCTTACGAAGGCACTGGATGCTCTCAACATGTTCTCCTCTTAACTGCAATAACCTATGTCTCAAACTCCTTAGTGTCTCAAATAAAAAGGTGTATTACAATTAAAAAAAATAAAATCAGGTGATATGATTTCTTTTCCTGAACAGCATTCAAATGAGAACACTCTTGTATCTTGTAGTCTTTGTTTGGATTTTCATTGGACTCCTTCCCTACCCATATTTAGCAAAGTTAATGGAACAAGCACTAACAAGTTAAGGTTAACATTTATTTAGGGGCAGGAAAAAAGAATTCTAAATTACAGACACATATGAGCAGCACAGCGTGCTTTCATCCCAACAGAATCAGTAATAAGTGAGGGACAATTAGAACTTCAAACAAGAGCACAAGAACTTTTCAGAAACTTTTCCAGCAATCCAAGCCTCTGCACTGTGGCATGTGTCCTTCAGTCTTGCTCTCAGTGTAGAAACCATCCAGGTGCTCTATCCCACATAACAGTACCTCGGAAGACAAATGGCATCACTCTGAACATCCCCTCCTCCCCCGCCCCCCCCCCCATAAGCTGAGCATGACACCATATGGTCTGGGATTCCCTTGGGTCAGTTGGATTTAGCTGTCCCAGCTGTGTCCCCTCCTAGCTTCTTGTGCACCTTGCTGGTGGGGTGGGGTGAGAAGCAGAAAAGGCCTTGACACTGTGTAAGTGCTGCTCAGCAACAACTGAAACATCACTTTGTTGTCAACACTGTTTTCGGCACTGTCCTGGGTTCAGCTACAGCAGTCATTTTTTCTCCTCCTTAGTAGCTGGTGCAGTGCTGTGGTTTTGACTTTCAGCCTGGGAACAACGCTGATAACACCGATGTGTGTAGTTGTTGCTAAGTAATGTTTACTCTGACCAAGGACTTTCTCAGTCTCATGCTCTGCCAGGGAGGAGGGGAAGCCAGGAGAAAGCAGAGACAGGACACCTGACCCAAACTGGCCAAAGGGGTATTCCATACCACAGCACATCATGCCCAGTATATAAACTGGGGGGAGTTACCCGGAAGGCCCAGATCGCTGCTCGGGTCGGGCTGGGTATCGGTCGGCGGGTGGTGAGCGGTTTTGTCCTCTCCCCTTGTTATTCCTCTTATCATTATTATTGGTAGCAGTAGTGGTTTGTATTATACCTTAGTTACTGGAGAGCTGTTATCTCAATCCGTGGGAGTTACATTCCTCCGATTCTCCTCCCCATCCCTCCGGGAGCAGGGGGAGGAAGGAGAGGGGGGCAGTGAGCGAGCTGCTGCGTGGTTCCAAGTTGCCGGCTGGGCTTGAACCATAACAGGCACAAATCCAAAACACAGCCCCGTAACACCTACTGTGAAGAAAATTAACTCACTCCAGCCAAAATCAGCACACCAAGGCCTCTGTGATCACCCATGTCTCTATTCCCACTTCTATTCTCGGTCTGCAGCCTGTCACAGACAATAGCAATCGTGCATTTACTGGGTTACAATGCTAGAGATTTGCAATAAAGGAATTTCTGGTCCAATTTCACATTGAGTAAAAAGGTACTTGTCCACAAAAACAGTACAGTGCTTTGTCTCAAGGAGCAATACTGAATTGACAGTGATTAAATAACATATTTACACTCCCAGTGTCAACATCTTTTTCATCTAGATGACCCTAGTAGCTCAATAGTTTTTGACTAGAGATTTTAATCTGTTAATAGAAAATTAAAAGAACTTTTGTCAATGGTATCCCATACAACTATCAAATAAACCTCCCCAAACTGAATGCTGTATTTTTTTTCCTGATAACAACTGTATTTTTAGTGATTTTATTTAGTTCCTTACAAGTGTAAATATCCTGTAATAAATGTATTTACTTTAAATCTCCAAAATCTATAACCCTTGTTATGCCACCTCTTTTTTAGATTTAATGCCACTTTTATTGTCACTATTTAAATAGGCATGAATTTTTAAATAAAATTTTATTTAGAAAACTTAAAATGCAGCAGATAGATTGACAACAAACACCGTATGTTTTATTCAATACTTCCAGTTTATACCATCTGTATGCTAATGTCCTTTTATCAATCATGACTACTTTTCAAGATATAAAAGTAGTTACTGGCTAACCATGATCTTTCCCACTGAATTAATGAAACTGGTCACACTACCCGCTGTGGTTAGACGACGACATTGAGCACCAGAGTGGTAACTTTTGTGCAAAAAGAAGTTAATTTTTCAACAGCTCTATGCTATGCTTTCAAAAATGGATGCACTTTCAGAGAATTTTTTTTATCACTTTGCCATGGTGATAAAGAAGATCTTCAAGATTACAATCCTTGGTTCAGAATATTATAGAGCCTCTGAAATAAGAAAGTCAATGCTTATTAGAAAAAGAGCTGACAGAAGAGACGAGAAGCAAGAAACTAAAGATAAGGGAAACAACAGGAGGTTGCTTGTTGAGCCTAGTGACCTTATTTGCTGCTCTTAATATGTTAGCAATTGTGCCAATCACAGAAATAAAAGGGGAAAGAAGTCTTTTGAAATTAAATTTTTCAGCACAGTGGTTGGATATTCTTGGGGTTTTGTTTCCTGCATTGGTTTTCAGCACTTTCATTTTTTCCCCTCAGGGTAATATTTTAAAATGCAACTTGTAAGCTGAAATGGAAAAAAAACAAAAAAAACCAAAAACAAACAAACAAAAAAAAAAACAAACAACAAAAAAAAAAACACCCTGATTATACATCTGTAAGTTATTATTACTGACATGTATGCAAACTGCTAACTAGTGCTGTGTGCCCTTCATTCCACTTGCATTATTTCCTTGACAAGCAGCACCAAAATTACTGGGGAAGAGTGAAATACAGCCTTGAACTAGTCTCAGAGCTTATTAAATATTTAAGAAGTAATAAGAATCCATCAAAGGATGGACTTTACCTTACCTATGACGGCTGGAGGCAAGAACTGTTTTACAACTTGGCCTGAAAAGTGATTCTCTATGAAAACATGAACATAAGAGGCAGGAAAGAGGAAAAACTATTCTACTGCTAGCATTTCAATACAGAGTAATCTATGAAGAGCTGACTTACCAGCTTTTACATTTATTATTATGAGGCCCCAGGAGCTGGAGCTATGACTGCAGACATAGTTACGTGCACTTATCTGTGAGTATGAGTTGAGTAATGAGGAAGGCTTTGATCCAGTGTCAGCTGAAATTTCATCTTTCCTGCTTGGGCTACTAACTATACCAATATCTGAAGAGTCTTAGGGCTGTTACTTCGCATGTAATTATGAAGGAGTATGTAGTTCAGTTCTACTTTTCATGAAACATACATATATTCAGCACTGCATATCACAACCCTTATCTTGAATAAAAAGCATAGAATTATAGAATGCTTTGGGTTGAAAGGGACCTTTAAAGGTCATATAGTCCAACCTCCCTGCAATATGCAGGGACATCTTCAACTAGATCAGGTTGCCCAGAACCCCACCCAACCTCATCTTGAGAACATTTTCAGGGATGGGGCATCTACGACCTCTCTGGCAACCTGTTGCAGTGTTTCACTACCCACATTGTAAAAAATTTCTTCCTTATATCTATTCTAAATCTTCCCTCTTTTAGTTCAAAACCATTACTCCTTTTCCCATTGCAGCAGGCCCTGCTCAAATGCTTGTGTCCAAAAAAGCCTAGGTTTCAGTGAGTATGCTAAACTTGGAGTTTCTTTCCCATAACTCCCAACCTTGTGCAAATCTGGACTATCAACTTGAGGAACCTCTTAACACTTCTGCAGCATTGGAAACTGTTCCTTTAAATATTTTTGTCTGGAGGAGGTAAAAATTGAAAAAGATATTAAAGTTCCCATCGTATTACCACTTTCAAAATAGCTTGAAGTACAGGACAGAGAGGCTAAAAACTGTGTCTTTGCTGAAAAAATCCCTGAAATGAAGAAGATATCCAGGTGCATTAGTTCTTTACCCAGGGTCTCTGAGCAACAACCTCCAGTGCAGAAGAACACAAAGAAAGCAACGTTATACCATACAATTACAAGTCCCATTGCATTTTTTTCCATTAAATCAGACAAGGGGTACTTTAATAAGCAAGACATTCTAGAATTCTGGCACTCTGCATATAATTAGGCATGTAGAAGACAGGGTATCAAACAGTTAAATTAAAAAAAAAGTGTAATAAAATTTTTGAATGTCATAACTCTTTAAGAGATGGAAGAAGTCATTTATCTCTTATAAGTGATAAGAATTCACCAAGTACTAGAAAGGGGTCTAAGAGATTCCTGAATTAAAATTAACCCTTAACAAAGTAGCTAAAAATTCATCAAGCAAATTAAAATATAATCAATAATTAAATCTATAGAAAATACAGAAATACTCTGACAAGACTGAAAATTCTAATTTAGTGAATGAAATGAGAAAAACTAAGTATCGGAGTGTATATCTCATCAGGCAAACCTCTCCATTTGTAAGGTACCCCACTTCAGGATTAAAATACAAATTCCAGCCTGCTTCTGGTTTGAATCCAGAACCTTGGATAGACCACTGTTGAGAACTAATACAGAATTAAGAAGACGAAATGCAAAAACAAATTATAGCCACTGATGAGCATTTACCTGAGAGGAGTTTGGTCGCTGTGACTAACTTTATTAATTTTCTTAATTAGTCACCAGATAAAATGAGTTCTGTTGTTTTAAGTTGTCTAAAATAATTTTGGGCAGCTGAAATGTATTAAAGACCAAGAAAAAGTCAGCTGCAAGAACTGGGGAGTTGACAGTAACTTCCAATAAGGGATAAAGAGTGGCCCTTTTTTACCATCACAGTTAGAGCTAGAAAAAGTTGCAAACTTTTGGTATGGAAAATGACTGAGCACAACCTAGCCAGTTACACATGCAGCAAAGTGTCTGTTAAGAACCCTGAGAGTTCAGTAAATATTGGTCACTACGTATGGCTCCCACTGGACTTGAAAGCACTCTGAGCCTTTCACAACGTGTGATATTCATTGAGGTGACTATAAAAGAAGGTATATAAGCAGTATGTTGCAGTTTTAGTGTCTAATGATATAGGTAACTTTCTAGTGAAATTAGGAATACTTCACATCTTTGGAGTTTTCCAGATGTCTCTGTGGTATTTCTATTGAAGGCAGAAAGATCCCGTGTTCTTATGAACTTTTTCACCTTTTAAGTTGGAAAAATGAATTTACGTATCTCCAAGGGTAAAAAGGCTTAAGCAGCTCCAGGCAGTGATGAAGACAGAGCACACCAGGGATAAGTTCAACTTGTCTTTACCAGACCTAGACTGTTCTCGGACAGACATTGTCCATAATTGATACCATTCTGATTGATAACTAGTTTAACAGGGTCCTAAGAGACCCAAAGAAATAAGGAATTCCTCATGAATGTTTAGGCTTTTTTTTTTTAAAAAATATAACTGTCAATCTTGCCAAGATGATGACAAAGTAAAATTCTTGTGCTTTATCACAGATTATGCCTCATAGTGGTTTTCCTTCTGCTAAAAATGCATCATGGGTAGTGCTGTGTTAAAAAGCATTGCACATTTTTCTGTGAAGTAAATTAACTATTTAATATATTTCTTGGTAAAGCAGTGAATTTAGTATGATGTCTGTTGTTTACCTACCCAACAGCGAATAGCAAGTAAAACAGAAACTACTAACAAGTGCAAGGTACTTAGCAGTGTTTTCTTTCAGCCATTCTATCTCAAATGAAGAACTGACTCACTGAGCATAAATAATATCTTAGCTACAGAGACTGAGATCTAGAACATTGCTAACATCTAGGCACATTATTTAATCTGATTTTAATGGGAGATACATACCTGAATGTTTCTTGAGATTTGGCCTGCCTGGCATACCCATAATTACATAAAAAACCCACAGTGGTAGATGGATGTTTCACATCTGAAACTTGTGCCCTAATAATTGAGCCTGACCTCAAAATTATTTTTAGATCCCTGAAAACTAAATTAACCATTTATAGTTAGACAAGTTTCTGCTGGAGAAACCAGTATGTGAGAGAGATTGGAACAGGATTATCTTTTGCAGCCTTACACTACACCCTGGGGAATTACATTCAGGTGACTACCTTACTGCAAGAAAAAAGAAGAGATCATGATGCGGATTGAACTGGCATTATTTTAACTGGTTGCTTCTTCACTATGCTTCCTTGATAAAGGTATTAGCAAAGACAGCTGATAACATAAAGCTATATCCACACAATTTTGGCGTAAGATTTAAAGGGAGGAAAAAAAATAAAAAATCAGTGTTTAGTTTTTATTCCTTACACTAAATTTGGCAACAATTTCCAACAACAAAGCAACATCTGAACAGATACTACATTTTGTATAAAATAAGGATAACATTAACAAAAAGATTCCAGTAAACTGAACGTTTATGTATTTCTGAAAATGTAAACGTAAGCAGTAAGAAGGGCAATATTGTCCCCTTCTATGCTATTTTTACTGTTACAAAATAGCATCTTTAATGTCAAGAACAAAGATAATGTTTGTTGTTTTCCCTTTGTTTTAAACATGCACCAAGGGCAATCTTCGTTAAGAAGCAGGTGTGGTGTAAAGAATAAATAAGAATTCAGGAGGAAGAATTCACTGTGTACTTCCAGTAAAAGGAACTATCTTATTCAGTCTTTCAGGACCTGATCCAAGACTCATTGAAGTCAGTTTGATTCTTTACTCTGATTATTCAATACAGAATCAGCAGAGACAAAGTAAACAAGACACATCCTAATAAGTTCCACAGGAGCTACCATCTTGTCTAAAGAAATCAATGTAACTTTATCTGTTTCTCTCTCACTGTAGCCATTGTGCAACGAGTATCTTCTACCCTCTGGATTTAGACACTGAGAGCACTGATTTCATCTAGTCGTCAGCGCACCAGTTCTCAAAATCCCCACCAGCTGAGAAATCCCCAGTACAGCTGAACTTCACAACCTGCAGCCTTCCACCATTTTCTGCATCTTTGAGTTTCTGAGTTTCTGATGTCATAGAAAATGCAGAACTTCAGCAGATTCAGAAACATGACCCCTAGATACATCAGTATCCAATTCCTTGGACTATGTCCTGCTAAGACTTATTACCTCACGTTGCCCATTTATACCATGTTTAGCAACATCATGTAAACAGGTAAGTAAATGTGGTGGGCTGACCGTGGCCAGCAACCAAGCCTCCACCCAGTCATTCACTTAATTCCCCCTCAGTGGGATTGGGGAAAGAATCAGTAGACAAAAGCGAGAAAAACTTGAGGAAGAGGGAAAGGGAGAGGGGATGGATGAAGAAAAGGGAAAGGAAGGGAGAAAGGTAGAGGGAAAGGGAGAAGGAGAGGAAGAGGAGCAGACCAGTGCCCACACCTTCTGACTAATGGCAACTTTGCAAAGACTACGTGCTGGTTTTATTGCTGAGCACATCACATAGTATGGAATATCCTTTCGGTCAGTTCAGGTCAGCCATCACAGTTGTGTCCCCTCCCAGCCTCTTGCCTATCCCTATTCTACATGCTGTGGGGGCAGAGTGAGAAACAGAGAAGGCTTTGATGCTGTGCAAGTACTGCTCAGCAATAGCTGGAAAACTGATGTCTTATCAACCACATGTTAACATACTCGTCTTTTATGTTTGAGAAAACATGTATCTAAGAAAACTATAGTCTGGTACTTACAAATTTCCCCTTCAAAGGGCTAATTCTATATTTTAACATATATAAAAGACTTAACTAATCTTATACTTGTCAACCTATTTACTGACCAGTGAATCTTGAATTTTATGTGCAAAATAGCACAGCTTTAGGCACTGCTTCTACCTGCAGAAGCTGTATATCTGTTGTTTAAAGAATATGGTCATGGAGATGCATGCTGATGGACTGCACATTGTGGAAGTAATGTTTAACAGAAGAATCAAGAAAATTTGCCTTTAAAGAGGCAAATCTATACAATCAGAGTTTATTTACACAAATTGCAACTGAAACAGACATATTGGATTTAATTTACTGCTGTATTTCAAGGTTAATCAAGTTTAGGGAGCCATCTTTTCTTGTAATTATGTGATTTGATAAAGTATTTTGCTAATGAAGGCATAAAGGTCTTATCCTGAACTAAACCATTGCTCAGAAGCAACAGAACTACAGCGTCTGTTAATTTTTTTCTTTCCCTTTAAGCATGTATGAAAGATCCAGGGACAGTCTAACTCTTAATTCTTGTCTAGGTAATTACCTCCTAAATAAGTTAATCAGCTTTCTTACCTACTAAAAGGATGTATGAGTAAAAGGCAATTTTTGACACTAACACCTTGACATGAGGAATAATGTAAAGTGACTGATGGAACAACATATATAGCAATAAGCCACTAAGAAGATTCACTTTTTGGTTCTTGCAAATATGGTTTTAGATCACGTGCAGTTTCATTTCTTCAGCTACGCTTCCTTTGGCACTAGAAAAACTCTTGAAGTACAACTTCTACATCTTTGACAGCTAGTGATGCTGTATGTTGTCTTTTGCTGCTAATTATCCAGCATAATTTTCCTGGTCTATTAAAACTATTTACAACTTCTTACTAAATCCCTGTTTCCAGTTACTTTTCTGTTATTTTTGGGTGCTGCATAGCAGGAAGAACGTTCAAAACGTTTACATACAGTAAACTTCATGAGTGGTTATCTGAGAGACTGTGTTCCTACCACAAAAGAGCTGATTGCTGCTGTGCTGAACCTTGACTGTACCTTGGCTTGGCTCTGAGGGACACCACTAAGCTGCAGCTGGCACAGCTGGCAGCAGCACACCTGCTAAGGTGGGAGGCTAATGAGAATATCTCACTTTAGCATGCTTTTCTTTATGGTAGATATTATAGCTCTTCAGCAGGGGAAAAGTACTTGTCCCTGTCTGCAAAATCCAAATTCTCTGTGTGGCTGCCACAAGTCTGTTCACTGCTTGCCCTGAAATGACAGCTGCAGTTAGCATGCAGCACTGCATACTGAAACCCTGTGCGTATTTATCTGCCTTCCAAATACTCTTTTTCAATTCTTTGTATATTTTTTTCATAGAATTTTAAAATACAGGTGTGTAAACTAAAACTAAAACTGTATGTCTCTCGCTACTCTACTTTCATATGTACAAAATGTTACGAATATTCCACTAAGATAGCAAGCATACAGCTGGTCACCATGGATTATGAAAATGATCAGTCAATATTTGCTCACCTTCATGTGAGGAAGGGGAGAATGGTTAAAACCTAAATGACTCTAGCAAACTTTTCCATGTCAGTTGCTGATCAGCTCAGAAGAACCATACACTGGCGAAGTCAAACCATGTAGAGTGTCACAGACTCTGGAGAAAGTAGGGTTTTATAAAGAACCTGTATATTATGTATGGATATACTTAACACAACAAACTTTATTAAATATGTATTGAATAAAATGTGTACTCATTTTTCATTTTCTGACAAACAACTACTGTTAGTATTTTATTCTCTTATGGATCTCTAAGATTTCAGTTAACAAATGCTTGGGGTGTGACTATGTGATAAAATGCTTCTCTGATTTTTTTTTTTTTTCTTATTAGGATACCATAGGTATTAGCTATTTACTTAAGTTTTGTCTATGTTCCTTATTGTATATAATGATTTCTTATCATTACTCCTGTATCTGGTCTGTTATTAACTAACAAACCTTCCTCATATTGTTACTGAAAATTAACAATTAGAACAATTTATAATCTTTATGGAAAATGAGACAACATTAGAACTTATGCATAGAAACTTTGAATGAAAGCTCTAGCAGAAAAGTAAATACAATGACTGTGTAAATAGAACTATCCAACATTTCTTTTTACATAATTCAACCTAATTAAACAGGCTTGCAGTGTTAACTGCCTGATACTTCACTTGTAGATTGATTAGGACACTGTTTTCATGAACACTCTGGAATTTTGCCCATATCAGCTTGAGATTTTTGTCTTTCTTTTATACTTTTCTAGCATTAGAAAGCTCTGAAGAGCCAAAAACGTCTTAGTGATGGAAGTCGAAGTTTCACAACCTCCAAACTGCACTTTTTTTTTTCCCCCCAGATACTCTGTAAAAAGGTAAGGGAAAAGTACAGATTTTAAAGGTTCTTATTAACATACATTAGCTGGCAATTACTGAGTTTAGAATGTCATCCTCTAAAGTGATACTCTGAAATAACTTTGATGTCCTTCAACTTCTTAGATTGTTTAAAATCTGTACAAGTGTTATAAAGCTGATTATTAGTAATTCAGTAAAATAGATATTTACTTGAAAGTAATACTTTTCTTTCCACATCTCTTTGAACTCTAACAAAACTTATTTGAAGTTAAAATATATGTATTTTTAAGACTTTTACCCCACAAAATAATTTTCAGTTACAGTATTAAACAAGAAGCTAGAAATTGGGTGACTTGTAAATAGTTACTCTAAACCTCCATCAAAAGAAAAAAAATCACATGTACCTTGGAGTTCATGGAGTGCTCTGCTGCCTCAGACATTCTTCTCCCTAACCTTTTAAGATATTTAAATACTAATAGTTTTGTATCATGTTTCAGGATATTTCTTATAACAACCTGGATTGAAGACATAGTTGTTGTATGTTTAGTATTCCCAAAGTTGCTTTGAACCATTGTGAAAATCTCACTGTGGCTGGAATGTAACTCTTCATACACTTGCTTGTACTTTTAGGACCTGACATCACCAATTGTACATCACTGTATTTCACTAAACAGAAAAACTACCACAGCATTTTGTGTCTTCTTGAAAAGCTAAGGAGCAAACCAGCAACAATCATGTAAACTGATAACCAGACAATGCTTTACATCGAAGATCCAGGTTGAATGCAGACTGCAGAAGTTACTGAGTTAGATCAGTTATTTCAGTTACCTAATCATTTCAGTAATACACTGAAAAAAGAATATACTTAAATGATGTTTCAACCAAAGGTTTTACGCATTTTTTTAATATACGGCACAAAACTGTCCTTTCCTGACAAACACTTCTACAAGCATATCGAGTTTATTGGTTTACTGAAACAGTGTCAATGGCTGTCTTAAGTGAGGGGCTTGGGAGAACTGCTCTGAACCAATGCCTTCTTGCAGATACCCAGAGGAGGTCAACATTTTATGAACACCTCTGTTCGTCCTCCTCTTTCTTGTTCTGTAGGTTATACCTGAGGAGGCTTGGGCACAAGTTGGGGAAGAACTTTAGGGCATTGCTCACACTGCACCAGTACCTCCATCTGAATTCAGTCAGCATAATATAGTTAAAAAACAAAGCAGATAAAAAGAGTCATAACACAGAGATTCCTGAATCATCAGAAAGATGAAACTACTAATGGAAACATGCCAGCATTTTGAGAATACCCAAAGACTTCCAGTAAAGTTAAGTATTTTTAGAGCTGCTTTCCAAACTAGAAATAAACTTTGATCCTGAAGGCTTGGGTGAAATAGACGAAGTTTTATTTGTAACCCAGGTTTTCCACCTCTCTGTAAGACAGTCTGAAAGGTTTGTTCATACCTGAAATAGGACTTTTAAAGGTGTCTATGCTATGATTAATTGACGCTAAAAATAAGTATTTATTTCTTTTGTAAATGAGGGCTGGCCTTGCCCTGGGTGAACCAAAGTTTACTGAAAATGAAAATGGGCAATTAACAATGTCTTCTCCCTTACCCTATTATAGAAATCCTTTCATTTCCCAAAGAGGAGAACAGAAGCTGCTTTAAAGAAAACACAGCATAGATGCAGTAATTTAATTGTAGGCTATGCACAATTGAAGCTGGAGCCAGTTCTGCTTACATTCATTCTCTAAGCATGCAATGCAAGCTAAGAAAACGAATTTAAAGTGCTCCAGTCAGGGTCACAAGGGAATAATAACAAAGCCACTGGTCAGGCTATTGAAGATACTGCTTTACAGTATATGACATAAAAAACATACACAAACAAAGAAGCTTAGTGCTTCAAAAGCCAAGGCTGGTACTGGGTACGCAGCTTTCAGCAGCTGTCTCAGACAAGCTAAGTTTCATTGGGAACCTGCCTATCACAGTGTGGTAATAACTCAGGATTGCTCCTGCTCATGAGCTTGAAAGCATACAGAAAGCGTTGTTGAACAGCAATTGTCAGTGGGAGAAAATGAAAATCTAAATACTATTTTTCTGCATTTTACTGCATCCAGCAGATGCATGTAATGCATCTGTGTCTGCTTCAACTGTACTTCAGGCTACTGCCCACTCACCTATGCACTTTCCTGCGAGAAGAGTGCAGCTTTGTTTACGTTGCTGATGACAGTATACACGTTCCCTGCTATGTATGAGCCTACTAGCAAATAGTGTCAGGAAAAATCTGGGCTGTATGGAAATCAATAACAAAGCTTTTCATTGATTACAATGAAGCTGGATTTCACGTTACAAACCAGAATTCTTACACTTTAGATTATTGCATGTCTTTTCATCGGTGTTCAGGACCTGAAAGGATTGATCTCCTGACACCTTTTATTATTTTTAATTTACTTATGATGGAAAATTCTTTAATTAAAAGCCCTTCTCTGGCAAAGGAAGAATAGTGGAAACTTATTTATGAAATTAAATCTATTCATATACACCCTGGCTTACTGGAAAAGCAGTTAGGACCTTTATGAATGTATTAACATGTTAAATAAATTTCAAATCAGGCTGAGGACATGAAGCTACAAATACTTTCCTTGTCTTGCTTACTTTGAGCATGTGTAAGGGATATATAATAAACAGACAAAATTACAACTACCACTGAAAAATATATCTCCTTCTTTTATTTAGTGTCCAAAGTGTTTAATGCAGAGTCCCAAACCCTGCTTCATTCTTTAGAATAAAAGCCACGAATTTTCACATTTATTGTTGAACTGATGGTGTCAATTTCAATGGAGAAAAAAAGAAAATTCTGGTTATTTAAATGCATCTTAAATAATTAATCTGATCTGTTTGACAAAAACCAGTAGAATTATACTGGAAAACTAATATTTAGGGCTGTTTAAAAGCTGATTTGTTTGTTCATTTCTTTTTTAGCATGTTCTAATATTTCACTGAAGATGAGGTAATTCTAAATTTAAACAGAAATATAAACTTTTGAAATGAACAGTCGAAAGAAGAGCCCAAATACATTCATCCTAGACCACCAGAAGTGTTTCAAGTAATTTGATTTTTAAAAATCTTATTATTTCATGCTTTATTAATGTAGATACCAGTAAATACTTTTACCAAGTATAAAAATTTACATTAAAATACAATCTACTCTGAAATAATGGACTTTACTCCTTTATTGCTCGTGATAAACCATTATGAAATATTTATATTCATAAATGCATTTCAACTTTAGACTGTTCAATTTACAATATTGGAGCCAAATCATTTTGAAAATTATTAGATAGGAAAATGAAAGGAGACAGTCTTGATTCTGGGTCTGATCCAAGACCAGGATACTTCCACTGAATCAGCAGTGGGTGACATCACACACTAGGATGTCTTCTTAACTGATTCTGACACCTACAGTTTATATACCTGGTTTGAGTTGGCTAGTCCAGACTCCCTTTGTAGTCAACTGACAGAAAAACAAAAATTTTAGGCTGTGATTCATGTGACCACAGCTGATGTGCTTTCTGCACAAATACCACAGGCCTTCACTGCCTCATTAGAAAGGACAACAGACTTCACACCAATGACCCACATGTGAAGGTATGGAGGGACACAGCATGGCAACAAATACCCTGCAGTGAATACATGAAGCTCTGAAGACAGACAGATCTCTGTTTTCTGAAACACTGAGGGTAAGACTCCCAGGTTCTTAGAGCACTGACTACCAACATATGATGCACTAAAGTGCAGAGCTGTGTAAGCGCTGCACAAAGTATGTCTGTTACACAGTGCCTCCCTCTGCTCCGAGATACAACAGGACAGAAAAGCCTGGCTGTTAGAGCACCATGGAATGAATACAGATCCTCAAACGAGGTGACCCTCATTTGCAAACAGCCTGTTTCTATGTTTAACGTAATTTCTAGTTCACTACTAAGGTCTGGAGAAGAATTAGTCATATTTTGCTCATGGGTTTATTTTTTGGTTTTTTCTTTTCTTTTTGTTTCTTTTGGGGGGCTGGCGGAGGACATAAAACTTTGACCTGGTCGAAAATGAGATTGTTTTCAATGTACTAATAAGAAGGTAGGAAATTTGAGAGGATGGAAGAATTTCAGTGAGTTACACATATTTCCAGCCACACGGGTACAAAGATCTTAAATACATCATCTAATCTACCTGAGTATTTTATTTTCGCTTTCCACATTTACAGTAACAGGCACCTTTCACTCAAAGCTAAAGTAATCTTAGCCTTATTAACTTTTCACTGCAACATGAATCATACTTTCCTTTACTCATCCCCAGCAATGGAAATGTGAATTTGAACTACTGGAATAAGAAAATTAGAGGTAATTTGTATTTGTTGTAGTCTTGTTTCTACGATTTTGAGAGAAGATGGCCACAATTTGTAGCCCTGGTAACCTGTTACAGGGCACTGTAACATCCATTTGTTAAAGCTTACCCAAGAAACTGCTTGTCCCTCTAGATCTTAGTTGGAGGGAAAAATAAAAAAAGAAAGAAAATGAGATTAACTCATCATTTGGGAGTTTCCTTGTTGTTATCGTTTAATTATTCAAGTAGCACTTGACAATGAAATATCATAGAGGGATTTCATTAATAACTGCTTCTGCTGGAGCTATTTTTAAGTAATTCAATCTTATAGAAAAAAAAACATTCAAATAATGTTTCTGGAATATTCACATGATAATGCAACTATCCATTTAAAAACACTCTTGATTTCATCACATGCCTAATATCACCTATTCAGATTGTTATCTAAGAGCTGGTTAAACAATTACCATTGTGGAAAATCCAGACCAAACAGTGAGAGTAACTGCATATGACCTGAAAAAAACACCTACAATGACCCCTTTTTTTTTATGTGAAAGATCTGGACCATGACTCTCTATTCCCACTGTAGTAAACAGAAATCAAAGTTCTTTAAAGCCTGCAAAAGGTGCTTAGTAACTTCTAGCATCTTGTCCTTGATCAGCATCAGTTTACAGCTGAAACATTGCTCTGTTAATTTAAATTGATCTGACGTGAATGGAACAGACTGTGTTCTAAATGCTTTTTCCTAAATCATAGTCAATTAAATAAAAAGCTTGTGATGTGTTGATGTGATATCAGTGCTCACAAGCTCTAGGGTTTGTCTGTATTATATAAATGCTTCTTTTTAAAAACAAAACGTCAATCTCTGTACTCCTCTGTGATATATACTATGAATACCACTGTTGAAAGCATATCTATCCCCTGAAACATTCCCATTCTAATGACCACATTCCATTATACACTTTTTTTCTCAAGCATGTTGTTCCATCTGTGAATCTAGCGTACCTGTTACCCATTACCTCCCTGCATACATTCAATTTCAGTCGTTTTTCACAAAGTAGTGAATTTCATCCTGAAAGTCCATTTACCACGTATTTCTTCAGCTCTTAAATAAAACATTCAGTTGCCTAAGCAACTGTCACACCACTGAACTTTGCTAGCTAGAAGAAAATGTATGCAGCTATGCACAACCCCTATACTCTTTTCTTTTTATTTCTTTTTCTCAGGTAGACAAACAAAACCAAAACCCCTTTACTGATACACAGATTTGTCAAGACTATTTACTTCCACTCTATGTCACGTCTGTATTACATCACTGGATCCCATACGTTTCTACATCTCCTAATCCTAGTTGCTGGTGGATCTTAAATTCTTGAAAACTTTCTTAGACATACTTCTTCAACGCAAAATCAAGTTAGATCCTCTTTATGTAATGGAACACCATATGGTCGTGCTGTTACACTGTAAAACCTGTATATCAGCCTCCTTGAGACACAGATCTCTCTAAAAATCTGACTTGAAAATTTTGGACAAAAATTCCTGTGCTGCAGAGTAGTCCGATTTCATGATAGCAATATTAACGGAAAACGCACAGGAAAGGGAAGAACCACTGGCTCAGCTATGCAATTTCTCAAATATGCATATATACTTTCATATTTAAAAAAATAAAGCATATCTATCTAAACCTAAACATCCCAGAAAGCATTTACCATTCCTGTTCTTTTAGCAGAGTGGATTCAAGATTTAGGCTATATCTACAAGGTAAACAAGACTCTGGCCTACTTGAACTGCTCACCTGGCTATGGAAAAAGAAAATTCCCTGCTGGCTCAGAGAACTTTCCCCTTTTAAAACAGCCTGTGTCTCCTTTCAACCCCCTGTGCTTATGCTGCAAGTTTTCCAGCTCTGACATGAACATGCACCCTTTCAGCTTCCCAGCAGAGAGTTGTTCAAAGTCAATGGCCCTGCTGCTAGCAAGCCCATTGATCCACTGGTGTAGAGCGATTAAGTGTTGATGGCCCTTGATTGCTCTATCAAAGCTTCCCAGCTATAGTCTTTTCACTATGTGTCAACCTCCTGCTTTAGAATGAATGCCCCAAGCTGCACTTAATGTTACCTTCAAAAAGAAGTATAAAACACAACAGGGTATTCACAAAAAACAAATGGGAATTATACATTGACAGCGACATAACCCCAAACCCTCACAGCTTTTCTTGCTAATTAAAAGAATGTCAGTTACTCTTTCGTCGATTAGAAGATTCTAAAATCTAACAAAGAAGAAGAGAAGAGCAAAGTTTGAAAGACTACTGCAAGTGTGAGAATGGAGCAGAGAAGCGCTTCTCTGAGAAAATGCATGGATAATAGTGCTCTGACTTCACGGCAAAAAGAACGACCTCTTACTAGGGCTGATTTGAATGAAGGGCTATAAGAATTTTAAGTATTGCCAATCATGTGACTGAAGTATCTTAAGGAGTCGAGTTTTATGTAAGAATCTTTAATGAGCTCAGCCCGACCCACTGTCTGGCACAGTTCATATGATGATTTGCACAGTAAATCGATGAGTAAATTCTTATAATAAATTATTGATTTATTTAATCCCATTTCAGCCAGTCAGGCATATAATTACAGTTCTTTAAAAACAAGGACCTCTTAAAATCCAAATAGGTATGTAATCACCAGTGCTTCTCAGATTAGTTTTAATCTCCTGACTAATAACATGTAGATTGATATTTCAACCCAAACAACCTCCTCTTCATTGAAAGTATAGAGCTATATTGAAACAGCAAACGGATTTTATATTTTATCCTTTAAATAGATGCCAGATGCTCAGCTGGTGTCACCTGGTACAGCTCTGTTAAAGGCAATGTCAATTTATACCAGCTGGTCCATGTGACTGCACGTCTAGGTGAAAGTGAAATTTTGTTATTGCACATAAAGTTCTTTCTTCCACTTACTTGATTCTTCTTTAACGATTAGAGTCAGCTGCGTATGTTGTTTTGGTTTAAAAATAAAATGTACAGCGTAATGTTGCCTTTGTATTTGTCAAAAGAGCTGCATTTCTAAACAATACCCAGAGAGGGACAGTTATTTTCCCCACGAGAAGGAGGGGCAGTTTTCAACTGAGTTAAAAAGGCAAGTGAAAAGAAACAGAAATAAAACAAAACAAAACAAAACAAAACAACTGTTTGCGTGGGAGAGCACAAGAAACTCTAGAAGGACTAAAAACCAAGAGCAGGAAAGTTCATGCAAAAAGAGCTTCAGTAACAAGAAACTGCACTTACAATGAGCTGCAATTTCAGATGTTTCCATACACATTTTTTCCCCTCTGTGTTTTCAAGAATTACATGAATACATACAACAGACCAGTCTATCCTAGTCCTATATATGAGGTTCGGTAGGTAGCTTCTTGTCACTGCTTTGCAGTTGTTATTTTCAAGCCTCTTTTATGTCTCAGTTTGATATGCAAATAACAGAGGCTCAAATGTTAAATCACCTACTAAATAACATGACAATCTTTCTTCATTTTACCTTTCAAAACATTCTTTTCTGGTCTTGCTTTTTTAAAGGCAAAAAAGCTCTTCCATTCAGATAAGAACCAAGGCTCTAAACTAGGCAATGTAAACTAATGGGATGATGACGAGATAAAACCAAGTCAAGAATTTAAACACTTTTTTAAACAATATTTTTATAAACGGTAAGGTTTTCACAAAGCATAATTATAAATAGAAAAAAATATATACGGCTAAGTGATCTAAACAGTGTAAGACTGCACTGAGATCAACCTTTCCTCAGACTCTAGAAGAGCTAAGCCTCCTCAGTAGAATTTCTGTTCCCCTTGCTTTTAAGATATTATTTACATACACATACTGAGATTTATGGTAATGCATTTGTAAGTGGTGTGGCCAGAAGAGTAAAATAAATGCATCTGTTACCTACTCATATAAAAAAATACCACAGGACTGAATGCCGGCTAAGCAGAGAATCCCTATACCAGTGAGAGAAACCAGCCCTGAAATAAGGACTGAATCCAAGTGAAAAAACTTTCACAGTTACCAGCTGAAGTTGTGCTGCTGGGACAACCTCTTGAAAAACACTCTCAATATGACTCATTTAATAGTTCCACAAAGAACTGGTGGCACTACCACGTGCCTGTGACTACATATATTCCATATATGTGGAATATATATACTCACATATATACACATATACACATATGTACGTACATACATACACACACACATACACACATATATATATAGTCCTGTGACTATATATATTCTGCCCGGAAATACCTGAACAGTGTATGCTGAAAAATCATGTTCTCACAGCTGTTTTATACTGCCATTTCACTTTTGGAGTGAGCACTGAACAAACCATTCTGCCCCAAAGAACTTTGGGTAACTAGGCAACAGAGACAGCCTAGTTATCAATTATTTCACTATTTGCCAGTAATCACTGCCTATGACATCAAGGTTTCCTTCTTGTCCTTGAGTAGCTCACATATCACAGCATGCTAGTAACTGGCAAATACTAAGGGCTTTCCTTTATGAATAGGGGAATACAAACAAAGTCAGAGGCAATATTAAATTGGAAATAATTAGCCATGGCAGAACAACACAAACATAAACAAATCAAAACAAGTAAGGTCCAGCACCTCTAAAAAAGATCATGAGACATACCTGAAGGCACTCAGCAAACCATTTGAACAGAAAAAGAAGACTAATACTTTATTCAGTTAAAATTAGCAGATGAACTTCAGAAGGCAGAAATCAATTGCTTCATTTGGAATTTGGCTCAGCCACACCCTAGCTATGTGCCAGTAGTATAGATCTTCTGTGGCCACAAACAGCTGAACTTAAATCTTACAGTTCATGGACCTCTACGGGGATTATGGCATCTGCTTAAAATTTTTGTGGATACTTTATAGTCTATTTCAATGCTGAAATTGCAAAGCAACTTGAAGATCACTACATTAAAATTTTATGAAAGTGGATCAAAAAGATTATTTTGAAAGTTCTCTTGGGAAATGCTTATTTGTATGTTCAGCATTACAATATAAATTACTGTGAGTTAAAAGATTCTAAACAAAGAGCATACCAAATGCTCAAAAATAATTAATTTCCCTATACCATCAGCTGTTCAGGAGGCATCTCTCCCTTGAGTTTTTTTAAGTGTAGTTGACAACTAGTGAAATATTGCACAATACAGGACCACTTGTGCTCTTCTGCCTAAAATAATCAGACTTCAACTGAAGTTGCCAAATTTACATCCACACTGTCCGGAATAGAAACAGGACCTCAGATATCACAAAAGTTGTTAGTAATTTTTTTTAACTATTATTTACTCTGAAGATTCGCAGACTTCCCAGTGGTGAAACTAAAAAGAAAAATCTACTGCTAGACAACTCTGACAAGTATATACAAGATGTTTTTCTGTTACCATGCTATTATGTCTACCATGCACTGGACAATATAATGTAGTCCATTGTGCCTGTAGCTCTCCTCAGCCTGCAATTTATAATGTTCTCTGTGGTCCTGATTATACAGCCTGCAGCCACTAACAGTTGCTGAATATGGTTTGGAAGTTCAGTATTTGAGCCTTTCTTGCTCTCTGACAGACACTGAAAATGTTGTCTTAGGAGTCAGCTCATTTAGATAGAAGACGATGTAGATATATATACCTAGTGATACATATGTAGGGTTTTCTTGAGGTTTTCTTAGAAACAGCATATTTATTTCAGAAGAAACCATACACACTTCTCAGCTGGAGGGATAGAGTGGCTCAAGCTTGGGGGATAAGGAAATATTGGCAGAGAAGAGGCAGAGAGATTTGTTTTACTGATAGTTTGTTTTACAAAGTTTAACTGGGGGAACTATCTAACCTGACACTGTAAAATTTTGAAATGGGAGTATGTAGTTAGGAAAATGATTCTATGATTCTATGAAATGTAATTAGACCTGCCTGAGATGAAAACTGCATGAGTCACCATCTTCTGTAAGCAATTAATGCACACAGTATTTCAAATATAAAGTCTAAGGAGTGCATACACTGTCTGCAATATACATTAATGATTATAATCTTCAAAATGGGTGTCCAGACATTAATGGGGGAGTAAATAAAACTGTAACAGGTAGTTGTCATTTTTCACAGCATTCCAGTTAGGGAGTGCAAATGCGGTATGATGACTGAGGAGCTGCCACTCATGGGAGTGGTTTTTTAAATGTTAAACCGTACTGGAGTGCTTTTATTTTCTACTGCTTCACTGGGCTGAGGTGAAAATCATATATAGCTTTAAGGGATGGAGGCTATCTGTAACTGAGTGCGCAAACATTAAGGAGATCAGAATAAAAATAAAACACTTAATGACGTATTTGTGTGAGAGCAGTTAGGTCTGCAAAGCAGTAATAGGTCAACATTAACGGTATGTCCTCTGCTCCAGAATTAAGCTCTCTGCTGTGGGCATATATACTCCTCCCTGAAAATGTTTTTTTCCTCCTTGACCATAGATCACATTCTTTGTTCAATGCACAGAAAATGGCTTTCGTCACTATAAATGTTGTATGTCTACTTTAAGATACACATGATGATGAGTGTGTTTTATAATACATATAAATTTATAAAGAGGTATATAATAAAAAAAGAATGATTGCTAATCATGCAGAAATCAAGATACAGGTAATTCATTTTTCAGCTCCCATTTATTCCTAAAAAATATTGTGTCTCTTTTTAAAGCTCTTTTATGCACTTCAGAAAACTTAGAATATTTTTATTGCTTGAATTTTGCTTAAGCTATGATCAGCAACATTTATTCTGAAAAGTCCACATTTATATGAACTCTTCTACGTACATCTTCTTGATGTAACTGCATGGGATTAAGTTTTCAGCTATAGATACTATTTATACAGAAACATTTACAAGTATATTGGGAGAGAAATTCTGTATCTCTAAAAGCAAACAGATGAGAAAATAAATGACCTACAACTACCAGCCACCAAGCTGGTAATCAAATCTACAGCATCATGTCTTGAAAGAGAATCACAGGATTGCATATTAAATACTTGACATTATTTTATTTTCTCCCAGAGAGGATATGACTTTCCTGTGCAAAGCATTCAGACTGTAGTTTGTGTCCTGTGCTCTCAGCCCTTCAAATTGTTTAAGACTTTAAAATTTAATCAAGGGATTTCTTAATGGAGGTGAAGGAAGACTAACATCAGAAATACATTTGACAAAAGGGTAACAAATTTCTACTTAATTATTTACAATGGCCCTATACTGCTACGTAGAGACACAAAGTAGTCAGACTCCTGAGCATCAGATCCAACAGGCTGGAAGGACAAGGGCATCAATTCGTCCTCACATCATGCAAGCAGTTTTCAAGATTGCATCTTGTTGATCTTCATGAAATTACAAGTCTAGGATCTGATGCAGCATGCCAGTAATTTATGATTACAGGTCACTCCAAGCTGAATGTTTTCAGGGCACATCAAGCCTACTTGTCATTTGCATGCAACTCATTTTGTCTCCTAAGAGATGTTTTTCATCAGACCACTGGGCAGACATTTGCAGTTCTGGCAGGCCTGCATTTAAAAAAAAAAAAAAATGACCTCTTTTCATCCATCACAACATTAAAACAAACATCAGTGCAAGATGTAATATTAAAGCAATTAACCTATTATCTTCAGGTCAGGTGTTTGTTATTTTGCCATTTACAGAATGACAAACTCTTCTACTTGGCTGCTGCTGTTCAGACTGGGCCAGCTGTCTGTTCTTTCTAATGCTGTTTCAGTTGACTATGTGACTATGAAGTGCCCTTCTTCCTGCCATTTGGGATTATTTCTAGTTAACTCTATAGCTGAGCAATTACATTGCCTATTCAAGGCAAAAAAGAAAAAAAAAGGCAAATTCTGCATCTCTAATGTTACATTGTTCTCACCCTACAACTTTTTGTACAGGTTTTCTTTTCCAGAGGAATCTGTCACATTCCTATGTACTAGGTGGAAAAAAAAATAAATTCTTTGATACTGTTATTTCTAATGTTATAGCACTCACAGGGATCACAGGGTTCCTATAAGAATAATAACAATTTAGAAAAGGAAGGCAACATTTCTCAAGACATTTCAAAATTAAAAGCTAAATGACAGAAGCTCCATATAGACTTCACAGAGGAAGTTTAAATATTAAAATAATTCTGATTTTGTGTGTGTGTGTGTGTGTGGAGAGGAGTTTGCAACAGGAATAGAATTTATTTGCACTTGCTTAGGCATCTTCAGTCTGTGTCTATGCTAGTTCATACTAGCTTTCCTCGTAAACAGCTCCAAAAGGGAATTCGTCCCACCCAGTGACAGGCATCTAATCTGAATTAAATCTAAATAAAAGCTTCCTGAGGGTTCCCGTTTCTGAGTAATGGGAGGAGAGAGGATGACTCATTCAAGTTCAGATACGGAATTGATAGGTCTCTGACATTATGAGGGATGAATCCTGTATCAGGCTTATTTCTACTCTAGGTGCAGATAGCCAAGTGGGTCAAATCTTTGGTGTGGCTTTGTCTGGTTTACCTCATCAGCTTTCATGTTTCAGGTACTGTAATAAGACAAGTATCTCTTCCCACTTTTTTCTATTCCACGTAATAAGGCAAACAGCTCAACTAAACTTTCTGCCATGTCATCCTGTCGTTAATGTAAACAAAACAAAGACAGGGAACAAAAGTATCTCCTTCACTACCACTACTAAAAGCATCATACAGACATCATATATAACCCAGGTCATATAATTTCCTCCAGAACATTTTCTGCAACATTCATAGGAGATGAGAGGTACAAAGACCATCCAAGGATGAACTGTCACCTACAGGAGGAACCACATTAGTCTTTCAAAAGTGTAAGGGCTGTTCCTAGTTCATGTTTTCCAAGTGAAAGACCAAATATGCTTGGACAAAGAAGTTACTTCTAACCTCCAGCAAATGCAAATAGGTATTATAAGGAAAAAAAAAATCTTGCTGTTCTATTTTCCTAAAATATATGCCTATCAGGCTCTGAACAACAGTACCAATTAGACTAACCACAAAAGCTTGACATTTAATGTTGAAACAGATAATAAGGGAACACAAGTGAAACCTTTTTAGGCGAGTGAGGAAACTGAACATGAGTCACAGCACCTGGAAACATCCATTGACACTATATGAGACTTAAAAAACAAACTGTGAAGATTATAAAAATATAATTTTTTAATGGATGCAGAAACTTGGGTACTGTGGTGCCATACAGCTGTTTTATGGACTGCTGAATAATTTAGTAATGAATTTTAAAATTAGAATACGTTATGAAGGGCCATTAATATTGCATGAAGCATTGTTGAATTACATGGTATCAAAATTACATCTGCTAAAGAGAGTTTCTTCCAGTAATGGTCAACTATGTTTTTACACAGTTCCTGCTTTTCCTAATTGGAAGTATTTTAGTGATGTTCTGGAGACCGAAATCAACAGATGTTATATAGCATATAGCTCTTCCAGATAGAGAACACTCCAGCTTTAATAGGCTAAATCAGCCCGTTTTTTTATCATCAATACTGAAACCATCACTAGAAAACTCCGGGTTGGTTTTTTTTCTTGCAACTATTAAGTTGGAAAAAACTTGTCATAATTTTTTCAGTGTGCCCTCAGAAAGATGACAAATGCTGAAGTCTTAATCCTGTAGATTTCTATTCATTATAGTACACACCTGATTTTTCTCTGAAGTTCCCCAGGAAAAGGTTCAGTAAGTGTGAAAACTACTGCTGTTGAAGAGAAATAGGCCCTATTTCTTTCTGTACCTGACCAAGTGTCACCATCTTTACCGTTTAAACTGCTACTCTTCTATGTTCTCAGACAAAAACACAAGGCTTTGTGAAACAGCAGGGAATAAAGCTTCCTCTTTGTTGTTAAGATATAGAAGAAAGATGTCATACAGTAAATGACTTTCTACTGATATGACAGGATCATTCTATAACGATACTGGCTAATCTTTATTGCTACTACTTATATTGATTAAAAGATCATTTCTCATATTCTTTTAGTGAATGCAGTCTTCATAAAATGACATGAATTACTGAAACGGTATTTCAAGATACTAATAGACTCTTTAATTAGCATTTGAGAAGTAATAAAAGTTTTTGCATCTGACCCCTTCGGTTGAGAAAGGCAAAACCCTTGGCACAGCACTGTTGCAAACAGCTACCACTAACTATTTTCCTTATTGAAGCCTAATTACAGAGATTTAAGCATCTGCCTTCCCAAATACAAACCCATATTCATTTTGCTGCAATATTACTGTCAATCTCGGCACAGCTGTGAAATGTAACAACCCAGCTTGCTGTACTAATGAAGCAAAGAACTTTATGTTTAAAAATTTCTATGAATTATATTCAAGCCCAGATTTTTTTGGTTGATATTAAGGTAAATTCTATGCTTAGTCACTGGCTAACTACTTACAACACCTCCTGCTTCTTTAAAGCTCACTGAATCAAGCTGACTTTGCAGGCTTGTAGCTAGGTAGCTAGCAAGAATGCATACTGTTTTTTCCTCCCACTCCTGCCTCAAAACACAATGTCATATCTCCATTCTCCTGTCCCTTGATCGGTACTCTCCAGCCAAAATGTTATGTAGCCATCTGTTTATTAACTACCAGCATTCTGCAAAATGCATCTGTAAAAGAACCTAGATTTTTTTAGACACACCAACTAGCACTTTAGAAAAACAATTTCAATTTTCTGCACCCCAGTCTCAGCAGTGAATTCCCTCTACCTTCTGCCTATTTTGACCTTCCTGACTCAGCAAACATTGATCTTTGCCTTTGCACTTCTTGAGTGAATAGTGAATGTTCCTCCATTTCATGTATTTTGTCTGTGCTCCAAAGTCTTTGCTGATACAATTATTGTGGTAATGTATCCAAGACTTTCTAAAAGCTGTTTTCTTTCTCCTCTCTGTGACTAAATGCATACTGAGTATAAATCATTAAAGAATTGCAGCACTAATAGAGGTCCAAATTTTGGAAACTAAACTGCCATCTTTGGGATACTGCAAAGATTCTTCACTGATGCAAGAGGGTGGAAGGAAAAAACAGAACTGTTTTTCTTTCTTTGTGATATTACTATTCCTGAGATTGAATTTGTCTCCATATTAAAAATGTAAGAGGTTCTCAGTCCATTTCTTCTTGGTCTGATATATATGTGTGTGTGTGTACAAACACACAATAAGACAACAGTTGACTGCAAGCAACAGAGTGTGTTCAGAGTTCAAATTCCTGGGCATGTTCCTTCAGCTGTTACTGCCTGTTATTCTGCAGTTCACAATACGATGGTTCACAGGTGCCCATCAGTTACTGTCTTTGACTGGAAGTAGATATACACTATACATTTTGGCAGTGGCAAAAGCTGGAGGGAGAAAAATGGTGGCCTTTTAGAGGGAGGGACTGGAAACTTTCCAGGCATGATCCTGGTGCAGACAGGAGTTTTAGCAGTAACTTACAAGACTGTCTGTAAAAACAGATGAAGAAAAGTACTGTCACAGCTCATTTGCTATCAACTATATTGTATCGTTCTGGTTTTGGGTTTTTTTATAAAGAGATCATTAGGAGTCACTGCATTCTTCAACAATCTGAAAGTCTCAAATTTTCAGCAAGTGAGAGGGGGACTAACTCAGAAATGTATTATTAGTATTATAACCAGGTGTCCTGTTGATAGAAATAGGCATCTTATAAGACAGGTGTTGAAGATCAGCAGTATTGCTAACTTCAGGGATCAGACCATAAAAATAGCTGACTGTGGAAGAGTTAAATAGACAATAAGCTATAGTGAATAGACCATGAGCTGCATTTATATATAATACAGCAAATTTTTTACCATGGCAGGTAAATTACTGACAATCCCATGTCTTATGTAAGTGTGTCAGAGTGTAGGTAAATTACCTGAAAAGACTATTGAGGTATTCAATGAGTCGTTTTAGCTAAGCCTTGCTGAAGGAGAGAGAAGGTGGATGGTGCATGCTACAGATACTGACAAAATCCATGCTTACAGCTAATCCACAATTCAGTGACATCCTGAGTGTGAGTACTTCTATACTGCATCTTAAATTATCATGTAGTTATATAAACATATCATACAACTATGTATCATACAGATTATACAATAATTACTATATCACATTAAAAGCACCATAATCATGATACAAATGATCAAGTACTCCACATTATTGCAACCCATACCAATATTCAGTGGTTCTAAACTGTAAGCCTCAGGAACAAAATATGATTTTCACACAGATTATTCACACAGCCAGGGCCTGGCATTCTCAAAGGAACCTCTTGTGGACAGGGTCTATGTAGTATAGAATATAACTCAAAGAAAACATATGAGAGCTCCAAGGAGAAATAAAGATGTCTTCAAACACCTCTAGGCACAGATATTTTTAACATGCAAAAAAATGCAGTAAAGCTCTATCAAACACTGCATGGAATGGCCTTAATTTTAACTCTTCTATGTTAAATTCTAAATGGAAAACACACCAGTAATGTGTGTACTCTTATTTAGTACAGGTCCATAGCCTTCATTACCTTCCAAAGCATTATTTGCTGCTTTCTAGATTTGAATTAGTCTCTCAACCTTCCTCCAGCAGAAATCTACCAGCTGTGACCATCAGCAATTCCTCTTTTTTGTCGTAACAAAACATGTAGTGCCATATCCAGAGATAAATTAGTCTGGTGCGTTCAGAGATGGGAGTCAACAAAATTAAAGAAGGAATAAATTACCTAAGAGCAGAATAACAAGGTTGACAACAAACCCACGCTGAGTGTGTGTGGCACAGATAGATGTACAGTGTAATCACCATAAAACAAATAAATGCTGTACTTCTAGCTGAAGCGACTCCAAAATTTCTGTCCAAACAATACAAATGAAAACTGCTTCTTAAAGTTGCTGGACTTTTTCTAGTTTCTGAAAAGTACCAGTTATTATTAAAATTATCTCAAATTTTAGCAGGCAATTCATTCTTTTTATTTCCATTAAGCTCAGTTGATATGTGCTTTGTATCCCTACAAGAAGAGATATCAGTTCATAACAAATAATTGTGGTGTATTTAAGAGAAAATTTGTTTTACACATCTGTCACCACCTCAAATTTGATGCAGCTTCAGAGATGATATCTTCACTGACAGAACTTACCTCAGAAACTAGTTCTGTGACATAAAGATCCATTACCGACCATTGATCTGCAATTTTATAGACAGAAAGTTGATATATTGATGCCATTTGGTGGGAGAAAGTAAGATGATAAACCTCACAAGTCAAGATAAGGATGGGGAGATCCCTTACCAATTACCACCACAGGCAAAACAGTCTTTGACTTGGGGAAAAGTAGTATCATTTATTGCCAACTAAAATACAGAAAAGAAAATAAAACTGCACTAAAAACATATTAAAGATTTCATTTAAAGCTGAAAAAGGAGCAGTGTGTCCACTGGTAACTGTGAAAGACATTCTGAGTAAGAGAGGTTTTAAGAAATACACCCATGCTCCTCAGATCCTTCAAGAGAATGGTATATTTCTGTTGGTCTAATACAGCAGCAAACAGCAATTCCCTTTACAAGACAGAGCTGTCTTGGACACTGCACCAAGGAGTGGAGTGAAAACTTGGCTTCCTTCCTAATCATGCCTCACCTAATTCAGGAGGGCAGATAGATACACTAGAAAACATTTATCCCAGCTAGCTGCAGGTACCTAACCAAACACTCTTCCCACCAGCTTTTCACAGTCAGTGGAGATCTGAATCACTTACAGCAGTTCTGGTCACTATTTACCCACTTAAGTTAGGTGTCTAAATTTAAATGAAATTAATGCAAGCCTGACAACCTGCATAGAAGTGGTCTCCCAAGGACAAACTTCAGGCATAAGGTGTAGGAGGGAAACTTTACTCCCATGGGCAATGTTTCTGTCCAAGACATTCAGATGTGTTACTAAACAAATGAGCATGCATTATTATAAATATGGAGCTGTCCCAGCTAAGAAATGTGCTGGTGCCTTAGCCAAAACCTGAAAAATAACTCTCTTAACAGGTGAGTTAAGACAGATTCTTATTGTATTTCGTCATGTGTTATGTAATTGAAAACACGGAATAACTCAGCTGGCTTTAGCAAACACAGCCCCCAAAGTAGCCGGCTTTCATTGATTTTCAACATGAATGTGGGCAATGTTTAGTTAGTCAACGTAATAGTGGCTTTTTTTCTTGATATACAGACACACAGCATAGTGATAAACACAGACCTATCTTGGCTAGTATTTTTGACTCCATTTCTGAATACTCTGTCAGACATTCTGTCTAAAGCTTTCTGATTTTCTAAAAAGGATGATATCATGGAGCTGTGGTAGTCATTCCATGGCTAAGGTTGCAAAAACCTTCCATTATAAGCTCAATTTGGCCCTTACATCAATTTTAGCATAAGACTGTTCTATTACAAATTTCTTTTGTGTGGTGTTCTGAAAGATTTTTTACCCCCTAGAAAGTTAAAGAATAATTGGACAAGGCATTTTTGAGATTTGAGAAGCTGTAAAATCAGTGGTAATCTGCATTCGTTACATTATCCCAATGTACTTCAGAACAGCGTATCTCCAAAACAGCATGTTACAGAAACAGCGAATGTGGCTTACTCTCTTGTCTTCAGTGAGGAGTTTATGAGCTTTACAGGACTAGACAGAACTACTAGGGCTAGGGAAGAAGCAGAACTTAAAATGTTCACAGGAGCTGGGCTGCTGTCAGAGCTTTTTTTTAGCAGGTACTCAGCAAAAGCAGGCCTTCGGAACACCTTCCTGCCTGAAAACACATTAAAAGATAGAATTAGGAATAAATAGAAATATGAGATTAAGTTTTCTCTTACTAAAAATAACAAAATTCCCTTAAAAATCAGAGACACTAATTTTCAGAGATGTCTCTGTTAGTTTAGAAAAAAAAACTTTATCAGAACATTCTGCCAGAAATAAGAAATGTGAAAGTCAGCAAACTGTAGTATCTTAAAAAAAGGTTACCATAAAGAGGTACCATAAAGTACTGGGAAAAAAAAAATCACAAATTTAAGCAAAAAGAAATCACACTTTTATGCTGTTCTATCCCCCTTTCTCTATCTTATGAAGTATTCTCTGTAAAGTTCTTAGAACACACACATATATATAAAAATTACATAGGCTAAGAAACATGGATTTAGAGCAAGTGCCATATTATAAGCCTGTAATAAACTGGGCAACAAAAAATAGCCATTATAAACTGAAGGCCAAAGCTGCCCTCCAATTTGCTTACAAATCAGAAGTTACAATATTAAACACACTGTTCTTCATGTTAATATTTTATATACCTTACTGCAGGTTTAATGTACTGTATTATATATACTTTTCAGTGTAATTAATGGAACGTATAATTATACTACAGAGCAGAGGCTAGTATGGAAGCAAGTATGGAAGGCATGGAAAAGTAATTGTTTCACCCAACTTCAGTCACCATGTTCAAAGTAGTTGTCCCAAACTCTACCCCATGAAAACATGTAACACCTCCAGAAGGTAACTAGTCCCCTTTGAAGAGTCAAAGATGAAATTTAGTTGCCTCAAAATAAGGATTCTCTGTTTCAAGTGTCCTAGGATACCTAAGACATCAAGATGTTGTTAGCAGACATGATGCCTTTGGAGACCCCTTTGGAGCTGTTGCTGAAAGTGAAACAAAGCATATAAAAATATTTAAAATATTACTAAATTAAATGTTTGGGGAACTGAATTCCATCCAGCTGTAAAGTTTAAACTAAATAAAAACCTTTCTTGGTGACTTACGTTAGGTAAGAGTATTGCCACTCACACTCACAGCCTTAATGGGTGGGTTTGCTAGTCATGCGACTTTTCTTTCTTTTAAATTGCATTACCTGGAAAGCAGTTAGTACAGTTAGTGCCAGTCTACACTGCAGATGCAGTACAGTTGTACTGTCACAGAGTTATAATGAAGGCATAATGAGTGACCAAGGAGAGCAAGCACAGATAGTCCTTTGAGTCCTTAACTTGTGAAAATACCATAATTTAGCAAAATAATTAACTGTGTTTAAAAAACATGTTTTTCAGTACCATCAACTTTAAGTATATGCTTGAACTTAGCAATTGCTAAGCTTTTTCTGAATGAGAGCTTAAAAGATGAGGGATAAACACAAGAGAGATAAAAAAGAGATCACTGGGAAAAAAAATTGAAGAAAGCTAAAAATATTTTCTCTTGAGTAAAACATTTTCTTAGAAACACAATGATCTAACTACAGTGGTGCTCCTCTTACAATGAAAATTTATTCTTAAATGATTTACAATGGCAGCGTACGATGAATAAATTATACATGAAGATTACGTAAGGCACCTCTAGAGTGTCAATTGCAATTTTTTATTTTTTTTTTAACAGAATTAAATGAGGGTTCTAACATTTGAAAAAGCTGTGAACAATCCAATAGTTTAAATGCATGAATCCAGTTTTACACAGACAATCTTCCAGTTCTAACCAGAACTGGTACTGTTTTATGCATCATATGGAAGGAGTCCTGAAAAGAATTTAAGATGTTATTTTTTCTTGTGAAGATACAAGTCTTGAGGTCTAGAAAGGCTCCTAGATTTTTTGCAAATTTTTGTAAAGTGTAAGGTGCTCTGGGTGATTTTTACCAATCTATTCTTCCTCTTTATGTGTAAATGATGCCATATCAATATCTGAATATAGTTATAGGAGTCTACACACCTAATGGACTACTGGCGCCCTCAGTGCTAACCAGCTGATTTAGCCTACAAGTTTCTGGTACCATGAAAGAAATCTGTGAAGGGATTTGAAGTCCTATTTACAACCCTTTCAATTCGGTAACTCAGTAAACCATCCCACTCTTGTAGCTTTGTCATTCAAACACCAAATGAGTGCTTCCTTGGTAGTCTGCTGGTGACAACTGTGCTTTCAGTTAAGGGGATGCCCTGCATACAAGCATGAAAAGTGTATTTTTAAAAAATGCTTCTGTGTTCTTTAATGGTTTCCTAAATCAACATGGCAGGTTTTGTTCCGCAGCATCACTCATCTTTCTTCAAACAATTCTAATTACTATCTCCTACCAAAAGACTAACAAAGAGAACCCATCTCAGATCAATTTTTAATGACAGATCCTTTTAATGATTGCTATGCACAGTACACAGATTTTATTTGTTAAGCTGACACAGAAAATTAGCTCTACATTTCCTTTAAAATCCTCTCCCACAAACAAATGACACTGAATATCAGATAGGAGAACAGTAAATATATCCTGGGAAACCGATTCTTTAAAACAATATATATTTGATGATAGGCATTAGAAAGATTATTAAATCCCTCTCCTTTTGCTATTTGGCATGACTAGACTAAGACATTTAATTTTACTTTTTTTTTTTCGTCTGTACACTAAATGAAACCAAAGAAATGGAGGGCAGACAGCTCTTCATTCAGAGACTAATAAGCTCAATAAGCCATAAACCCTGCCTCAAATGAGCTATCATATTTCACTTTTCTTAAACATCTGGGAGTCATTAACAAATTTTTCCAGGGAAGGGGACTTTCTCTATCCAAAGGAATTATATTCTTTGCATAGTGTCTAAATAACAAGCCACTTTAAGAAAATTATAAGCTGAGGAGCTTGTGTAATGTAAGTGCTACATGCAGGTTATATGTGGGTGAAAGCCCACGGTGAAAATTCTACCTCTCCAATTTCCTCTAACTGCAGGAATCCTCAACATGGATAGAGATTCTGCTGTCTTTCTGAAGTATTGTATGGTTGAGAATTCTGATCTTTTACTGTAAATCTTCACTTTGCAACATCATGCTACAAAGTGTTACATGGTCTGTGATACACAAGGTCATATAAAGTAGATGCACTGTAGACCCTGTACAGGACACTTACCTGCAGTTCATAGGGGTTCGACTGAATTATTTCTAGGTCTTTTTCCACCCTATGACCCTACTATTCGACCTACACATGACAGCATGTAAGATCTGTTCTAAAGGTTATACATTTCATCTCTAATACCCAGAAAATAGCTTTGTCCAAGTTTTCAGTCCTATCACTGCACCGGCACCATGCTTCTGAAGAAAATGGTGAATTCAAAGGGTTGAAACTTTGATGACTAGAGCTGAATCTGAGGAGAAAATATGGCCCTGATACCTAGGAATATGAAATCGCATGTCTGAGAAGGGCAAGTTTCTAGACAGCTGGTTATCAATGCTGATTAAAAAGCATTCCTTACAACTAGACAAAGAACTGTGCTGCTCTACATTTCATTGCTATAATCTGAACATTCACTTGGTTAAATAGAAAATAACATTCCAATTTATTCCGGTGATTGTCGGACTAAGGTACCAAGAGGACCCTTGTCATACTCTTTAAACACAGGGCAAACCCTCTCAGCAGCACACACTTCCACTTAGAGTTTTAAGAACACATTATGCCTTATAGAAATTACAAACCAAAGTTGTTTCTAGTTTGCCTTCTCCTGATACAGTTAGTCTCAGAAATTATAATTGAGCCATATACAGCAGAGAGTGGGTGAAAAGGAAATGCCACAGCAAGAATACAAAGGCTATCTGATACATGATGCCTTTCTCTCTGTCAAGACCCTTGCGAAATACTGACTGGTACCTTAAGGAAATTAGTATGAATTACAGTCATGGGGAGCAGAGGAAAAGAAAGATGTTAAACTTGTCTTTCTTGCTTTAAAGGTTATTTATAATCTTTCATTTAATCTCCTTAATGAGGTGCCTGTTGATGCCCTAGCCATACTTACCTACTTCAACATGTGACAGATTGAACCCCAAACTTCAATTAATAGAAGATAATAGCCAGAATCATAAAGAAAAAACCCAAGTGTTCAGAGAATTTAAAATGTTCAGGAGTGACCCATTCCCGAGTTTTAGATGTTAATTTTATCCAGTGGATTTTCAAAATAAAAGCATATATGCCCCAACATAAAGCATTACATGGATATTCAATAGCTTCACCAGTAAATATATGAGGACGTTAAGTTAGTCTATTTACAGTTTTTGGGCTATGATTCATATTCAGTACTAGTACTAAGTGTCAGATTGCAAACATTGCTTTGAACCTGGGCCTTGCATGTCTTCTGTTGACTTCTAGCTCAGCACTGAGCTAAATCCCACAGGCGGTGTAATGAGAAATACTTGCTTTTATCACAGAGCAGACAACAAGAGTCATTAAACTTTGATGACTTAAATGGGATAATGTTCAACAAAGAGATGCATGCAACCCAAAATATTTTTCTTTTAAATTTAAGTGTGAAAGATAGCACTACTTGGTAACAAATTACCCTGTAAAGGCTTTGGTAAGTTGTCTGAGAATTATGTGAAGAAGTTGGTTGACAATTATAGCAGAAAGGTTTACTGAGAGACTCTTCTCTCCAATATGGGTACACTCCATAGTAAACCTCAGAGTCCATGCTCACCAGTTATCCATACGAGAGGACTGGAAAAAAGAGCACAGGAGCTTTCTCTGGCCATCAACTTAACTTTCATCGACAACACCCAATGCATCACTGAAACAAGGGCATGCACTGAGACATCCTTCCATTATGTACCTGAGAATCTCTCCTGAGTTAGTCAGTTCACATAGTCTTGTATGACTGGAGTGAGACAGACTGAAAGGAAAAAAGTCAGCTGCTGAAATGCAAGGGTATTTCATGTCTTGGAGGAAGCACCTTATGACAGAAGAAACTCAAGAAGGGTCTTGGGCTCTTTTACAAACTTCTACCCAAAATCTAAGAATGCTTACAAGTCATGATAAAACAAAGAGAAGCATGTGCAGGCATTTACTGTTTTACAGGATCTGATCCTTCATTAGCAAGGCATGACATGTTTATATGTTTCTCTGAAGACTGACTGTAAACCCAGAATGTACTTGTTACAGTTTTTGTGGGAAAAGGTGTTTAAAAGACACTGGAGGCTGAGCAGGAGTTACGACACCCAGCAATGTTGCATCCTACTTATGAGAAGCAGCAACAGGGAGAGAGACTGTGCTCTTAAAGGATGCCAGAGGTGACATCTACACTGCTAAATGCACCCACCCCAAGGAGTGGACCCTGCCTACAGGCCAAAAGGTTGAGAATAGTGCTCCACACTGCTGAGCACTAATTCACTAGAGCAGACTGGCTATATCCACAACACACAGAAATCAGTGCTGGATCATTTCTGAGACTCATGTAAGCAAGATGTAAATTATTTGTTTTTTTCCCCTCACTACAGCAAAGTGAATAATGTGAGGATACTACTGCAGCTCACCAAGTGACCTTTTTACAGCATAAAAATGAGGCCACGTATTGCATGCATGCCCAGGGGTGTGTGGTTAGGGCATGTATGAGGTTGGGATAATATTACAGGGAAGAAACAGAGTGCTTCACTCTTGTCTACAATACTTTAAAAAAAAATAAAAAAATCCTGGATATATTTGGGGGTCAGCTGCTTGATGCATTGTGAGCTTCAACATGAATTATCATTCATGCAATCTGGAGTGGGAGGGGATCTGCACACGGGAGGGAACTTGGAACTGAAGCTGTTTAACACCAGAGACATACCTACAGTGGGCAGTGAAGAAACATATTCAAGCTAAGAGAAGTTTAGGAGTACATATTCTCCTGTGTATGTCAGCAAAATGTACCTGGGATAGGTAACAGCTAATTATCCTTTCAACATGTATCCTTTCCTTTGAATTCAGTCTTACTTAATACTAAGTGATTTCGCTTCCATGATGATATGAGGCAAAGTTTAATCCCACCAGAGCAGGTACAAATCTTTAGAGGGGGACTCTGAATGCAAGGAAATGGTGATTATTATCACTGAACATGATTTATACCAATGTGCAACAGCTTTCTGGATTTTGATTTTTTTTTTTTAAAAACCTTGTAAAATTTCATGACATAGTAATTATACTTTCTCCCCTTGCCTTGTCACCATATATTCAAACCTTCTCTCTCCAACCATCCATTAAGCATTTAGGTAGAAGATGACCTTCAAAATTAAAAATCTACTTTGCTCTTTTTTTTTTTTATGAAGTACAGTCTCTACACATTAATGCTAAATAGAGATAGCCTCTTCTTACGGACAGTGCCCCGAGCAATACAAAATGCCTGTTTGTCAGCAGACAACCCTGCTACTTCAGTGCTTATCACTAAAATGAGACAATAATAATAATAAACCCCCTTCTTTTTTAAGGATGACACACTCCTCTGGCAGTGTACCCTCTGTTTGCACCATATGATCAAATCAAAAGAATAGTGACTTGGGGAGTGTGGAAGAGCAAATGATTCACAGTGAATAATTTAATAACATTTAGCCTCTTTTCCATATGTCAAGTGCCCACAAGTAGCTTAATACTTTCTCAAATATACTGATTACCTGTGATGTATTTTCTCTCAATAACATGGATTTTAAATTTTTCATTTGAACCGTTTATTCAAATGCAGTATTGTTTTTCTTGACATACAAATTTTGTTCAATGAATGGATAAATGCAAACGAAATCAGGTATCTGGTGGAAGTATCTTAGATTAAAAATTCATAATTTACTGTCTCAAATTTTGCTATGTGAGCAGTAAACATATTTCTAGTAGCAAGTTTTCACTAGAATGTATGCAAATATTGTAAGTACAACTAGAAGACATTTTATAACTATATTCTGCTTCTTAAGTTAGTCTCCTAGAATGGGAATGCAAATCAACAGAAAAGATTAACCCAATTCTTCCCCCATCCCCTAGCAAACACCTCGAAGCAAAATAATGCACATATTAGAAAAAACAAGTCTGATATTAATTTCTCTCTCAAACCAGTTTTCTTCTGCATAGTCCTTAAGGTTTTGGGCTAAATTGTGACATCTCCTTGTTTTCCCTCTCTTTCTCGAAAGCACTCAGACACACACTGAGCAACCTTACCTGTAAAAAGCTAGCTATAGCAGCATAGACATCAGCTTCACCCCTTGGCCAGGAGACCTTGGAAGAGTAGTTTTGGAAATGTAATCTAGCCTCTTTTTTTACTAGCAAATGTGACAGCCCTTTGTCCAAGCTTTCATAAGCCCTCTCCCTTCTCATTTTGAAGTGCTTTATTACATGTTGCACAGTCTTTCTCTAAAAGCCAGTTCAGCA
>NW_009937878.1:42058-44012 GCF_000696875.1 Nestor notabilis
CTAAGGCAGTTCACCTGTTCTGTGCTCCTTGCAGCATTTCATGATGGCAATGAGGATTTCCATAAAACTTTATTCAGATGTTACAGTGTTTACTAGTACCTACTGCTTTTCAATCCTATTGCTTTTTTTGCAACACGCAAAACCCATTGATCACTCATCTGCACTATGCATGGACTCATTCAAGGATACACAAGGTTGAATTTCTCCAGCTGTTACTACTGTGCTTGACCATGCAGGAGAAACAGCTCATGCATGACCCTCTTTCTGTAACTCTGATGTCTGTGGCATTATTTTTCTTTAATATCATCTGCAAAGGGGACCCAAAGTTTATTTTACCCAAAATGGCAAAATCACTGTAAATCCAGGTCTGGATATCTGCAACTGATGGCCACGAGGTTAGTAAAGGGGTGAGGGATTTAGAGGAGTTGTTCCTTTAAAGCCGTTGTAGAGGGAAGGCAGCTGCTGCTGCTGTCACCTCATGCACTGACAAAGGCTCTAACTGTTGCTCAGTTTCCTTTTTGTAGCTATATTCACAATCTTTACATTGCTGAGACTTGGTCCCTCCTTTCTTTCATGCCTTTTATTTTATCCTTAACACTTCAGTATCTTAAGAGATTTGCAGGCAGGTTATTATTACAGCAGAATTCTAGGCATGTTTTTATTCTTATCATACCCATACCTTTCAAAACTGGAAATGCCTAGGTTTAAACCACCAGAACAGGCCTGGCGATGACAACCAAGATGGGCAGTCTAGGTCCCCAGACAAGTCTGTAAGGATAAGAAACATCCAAGGTCAAGCAGGGAAGCCAAATCTGGAGATGGAAAGAAGCATCAGACATAGCCCAGCAATTTCTGTACAGGTCTACAGTGAAGAGGCAGATCTGAGAACAAGCCGGAAAGCCAAGTCTGCGGTATGCTGTATTTACTCCTGTTTTACTTAAATTTTTGTTCATTTGAGATTTACTCAAATTACAATCATCATCACCTATACTAATGAAGTGGGAACTCCAAACAAACATCTTGACCCCCACTGACAACCTCTTTTTTTCTTATCATATGTCTAGCCATACTCAGTGGTAGCTGCAATGAGAAAGAAAAGTGTGATCTTCATCAACAACACCTTTTTCATAACATATTCTTATTCACAAGGCAAACACTGCAGGTCTGTTTCCCTGCTAGTACCATGGTACTGCATTTTTTTCAGGTGTGTGTTTTGCCTGATTCATAGTCATATTCTGTTCTTTTTTCCTGATGTATCTTCAGTATTATCCTGCTACTACCTATTCTGAAGCAAAGTCCCATCTTCTACTACCTCTTTAGTGAAGGGATAGCACTCTGCTTCTCATGCTGTTGTCAAAGTCATTCTTTATTGCAGTTACTGTGTTTTATAAACAACAGATGCTCCATGCCCCTTGTCCATCTTAAACAATTGCTGTCAAGATGTAGCATCAGAATAGGCCACCTTGGCAACAAACAGACATAAAATCCCCCATCCCAAAGTCTGGACTATAGGTCATGTATTTCAGTGCTAACTGCTCTGGCTAGAGATGTGAAGACAATTCCAGCTCTTCTGCCTTTTCTCTGGGTTTAAAGAAACAGAGTTCCCAGAGGACTTGTAATTCTGGCAGAAGAATTCATTTAATGAATTATGCTCCAACTAAACACAATCATACATGTAGTCAGTGGGTAAGATTCATACCCATAGCAATGCAAAAGAACAGTAGAAAGTACAATAAACCATTATACTTTTGAGCTAACTTTCTTCCTTTAATTCATCCCAGAATTGTTTTGACCATGAATTGAAATAAAGAAAAAAAAATAAAAATCTCCAGCACTAAGAATAGCAGTCTTCTATCTTTCACCAGAGAAATTCAAGGGACTATATTTGGTAATTGTAGGTCAGGCTTTAAGAAGGGATGCAAAGACTAAAAGGAAGTGCAGCAGGAGGGCCAGG
>NW_009937879.1:0-13296 GCF_000696875.1 Nestor notabilis
AGGCTGTGTACTGGAAATCCTAGCTTAGCACAGGAGGGGGGAAAATAAAACAGAGGAAATAAATACAAAAAGTCACCCATAAAACAATGATAAAAAAAGAAGGAACTGAAGGAAAAGTCTGTGCATTTGTCTGGGAGCGTGTTGGCAAGAGTTAGTTGGGTTTGCAGGGCCGATACTGCAGCGAGTGTTGAGTGTCTGCCCCGGGTTTGGGTGCAGTTGTATGTGGTGTCCTGCCTCACAGGAGAGCAGGAGGCAAGGCTGGGAGCACGGGAAGGTCTATGCATCCATGAGGAAGGATCAGTTTGATGCCTCCACTCATCCCTGCAGGCTTTCCGGGTGCTGTGTGAGCCGGGACCCACGCCGGGATCGCCTGGCCAGGATGCCCTGCAGCCACAGCGGGCTTGGTGCTGCTCTACGGAGCCGGAACCTGCCATCTGCGGTGTGAGCAGGATCTGGGTGTTCGGCCCCAGGCGTGGGAAGGGCATCGCCCGGCGCATGGTGGACGTGGTCAGGTATGAGGCAGCAGGGAGCCAGGATCCTGGCTGGGGTTTATCCGTGCAGAGGGAAAAGTGATGACCGCAGCAAAATGTGTTGAGAAAGAACTTATGGAAAGGGAGAAATGTGTATCACTGAGCAAGTCTGGAATCTGCACTTTGCAGTGGAAGGATGTTATGTGGACAGATTTCCATGTATATCTGATATTTAAATGATTTAAAATCTGACACAAGCATGGACCAAGCTGTTAACTGCTGGGTACAAGCAGAAAGCAGAGCTACACAGACTGCTTTCCAAGAAACACTGCTTGTTGGGGGGGAAATATATTTCGATTTTTTTTGCTGGATAATTTGATGGGCCCAAACACTTGATGTTTTTTCCAGGCAGGAAATTCTGAGCTTTTCAATCTCAGAGCACACTGGGAGGAAGGCTTACTAATGAGGGGAAGTTTTTATGGGCTGCCTTTGGGCTGAGCTTGGGAATCCAAGGCCTGTAGCAGCATGTATCTTCTCTGTGTTGTATCTGCTTGCTATCTGTGTATAAAATACAGATGTATGAAGTCTGAGTATGTATATATTAATATATATCATCATACATGAGTGTATCTGGAGCTCAGTATTCTGAAAATCCATCAACCCATGTCCAGCCTTTGCTTTCTCCTGTGGTTAGTGTTTGATGTGCCACCTCTGTGACATGATGCCTCCCAGCTCTGCAGGACCTGCCAGGCTGGACGGGGCTTTGAGCAACCTGTTCTAGTGGAAGGGGTCCCTGCCCATGGCAGAGGGTTGGAACTGGATGAGCCTTGAGGTCCCTTCCAAACTAAACCATCTTGGGATTTGATGATTCTGACTGTGAGTGCCCCCAAGAGTGCTGGCGCTCCCATGGTGAATGTCACTTGGGATCAGCTCCAAGATACTGAACCAAAACCTCTGGTTTCCCATATAAAACTGCCTGTGTGGGTTTTCTGCCTGTATTTGGTCTTAAATTATCCTTCTTCCTCATTTTAAACTGCCTCCTGATTACACCAGAATCTGTGAGCAAACTGGCATCTTGCACTGATCTGCAGTTTGAAAGCAAAGTGAAGCACTAACAGCTCCCCGCAGCAGAGGGAGTGGGGGAAAAACCTCCCAGTGGTTGTTTGCCATGTGCTGATAGCTCTGCTCTCTCTTTCAGGAGCACGTTCATGTACGGCTGCTACCTGAGCACTGAGGAAATCGCCTTCTCTGACCCAACACCAGATGGCAAGCTGTTTGCCACGAAATACTGCCGAACCCCCAACTTCCTCGTTTACAACTTCATTTATAACAACTGATTCAACTTGGTGATTTCAAGTTGAGGTTTGTTGAAATCACCCGAGAGAATTTGTGTGGCTTAAAGTAACACTTGAGAGTTGTTACCTGGCCAAATGCTGAGCGCTAGTTCTTCCTCCCCTGCGAAGGGGAGGGTCACTTTGTGTACAGTTGTGTTAGATTTTAGTGGAACATTGCTTGGATTTCAGGTGGGTTTGTTACTTTTAAAACTAAATTCTATTACAAATAACTTAATTTTGTTGAAAGATTTAATTAATATAAAGATGGCTCTTTCCTCCTCAATGTGTGGGTACGTAATTCTGAGCGCTGTGTGGTAAAGGGCTTTGTCTGGGGTAGGAGCCTCAGTACAAGCAAATGGTAGATTTATGCACAGAGGAGTACGAAATGTAGTTTTATCTTACACCCTCTTTTCCTGTGGTATGATTCTGTGTGACAGCCTATTGTGCCAGAAAACCTTTTTGAGCAGGCAGCTGCTCTCCCTTGGTAGTATACTGTTACCTGGGGGCTGCTGCCCCCACCCACCTCAGGAGCACAAATACTTTACACAAGAGCCCTCTAAAGCTTGTACATACTTATCAGTCATACGCACACTCCTTGAGAGAAAAAACACCCCTTTCACCCTGAGATAAACCAAAATACATTTATTAACATCTCAGTCACAGAACTGTTGTTAATTCAATGCAGAGAGGGGGAAGGGTTTAGAAACGTGTGTAACACAACTAAAGTAAAACTACTGGGCAGAGCATGTGGCTTACTTAGGACCCGAATGCATGTGGGAAGGGATTGCTTTAAGAGCAGGGCAAGCCCCAGTTGCCTCAGATGTCCTTAAAACAGGCGTTAGTGTTTAATGAGTTTAGGCCCTCGTTTTAAGTACATAGCGCAGTTTTCACATACTAGAAGGATAAACACTGCAGTAGACTTACTGTCTCTTCTAACTTAATCCCTGAGTGCTCGAGCTCCCATGCTTTTACCCCTGGGCCAGAGTTGCCTCTAGGACTTCCACGATGCATGCGGCTGAGGGACGTTTCTTGGGGTCCTCACTGGTGCAGAGAGAGAAGAGATCAATCATGTGCTGGTAGGATGAGTCCAGTTCATCCATGTTGAGGGCTGGACGTGTTCCTAGGGCGTTGTAGTATGCTTCCTCGTCAAAGGAGTCTTCGTCAAAAGATTCATCTGGACAACAAGGTGGCAAAGTCATGGGGTTTTACTGTCCCTTGTCCCTTACACAAGGTTTAAGGTTAGAAGGGACCTTAAACCTCACCTACTTCCAACCCCCTTCCACGGGCAGGGACACCTTCCACTAGAGCAGGTTGCTCCAGGCCCTGTCCAACCTGGCCTTGAACACTGCCAGGGATGGAGCAGCCACACCTTCTCTGGGCAACCTGTGCCAGGGCCTCACCAACCTCACAGGGAAAAGCTTCTTCCTAAGATCTCATCTCAGTCTCTCCTCTGTCAGATTAAAGCTATTCCCCCTTGTCCTGTTCCTACAGGCCCTTGTGAAAAGCCCCTCTCCAGCTTTCTTGCTGGCCCCTTGAGGCACTGGAAGCTGCTCTAAGATCTCCTTAGAGCCTTCTCCAGGCTGAATAAGCCCAGCTCTCTCAGCCTGTCTCCATAGCAGAGGTGCTCCAGCCCTTGGGGCATCTTTGTGGCTTCCTCTGGACTCACTCCAACAGCTCCACATCCTTCTTATGCAGGGGGTGTCTCAGCAGAGCAGAGGGGGAGAATCCCCTCCCTCAACCTGCTGGTGATGCAGCCCAGGACATGGTTGGTTTCTGTGCTTACACCTAGGTGAACGGGTCACACTGCCAGGTTCTGTGTAGCTTTCCCCATCCGCCAGTATCCCCAAGTCCTGCCTTGCCGGTATGCAGTAGGATGTGACCTTCATGTCAGCTTTGCTATTCCTGTTAGCACTAATTACTGCCTGGGATACATCATTACTTTTTGTTTGGTTTAAATTCCATATTTTGAGCTGTATCTACCCCCTCTCTCCCAGCAGAATAACTGAGTCACCCCTGCAGAGCTGGCTGGGAAAAAGCTGTGCAGCCTGGAGGTGGAGTTAGACAACGCAAGCCAGCCTGTGGGCCATGCCAGGGTGAAGGTTCTGGCAAGAGGAGCTTTCCCAGCACAGCCTGTAAGATTTTTAGTTTTGTGGTGCTCCAGGGCACAACCTTATCCCCAGACTGTAACAGTAGCACCCTCTGCCCATCCCATCTGCTCCCCCCTGCACTGTCTGCTCCATGTAACTCTGAACAGGGGTGTGACCAAGAAGGCCAGTAGCATCCTGGCCTGTGTCAGCGATAGTGTGGCGAGCAGGGCCAGGGCAGTGCTCATCCCCCTGCACTGGGCACTCGTGAGGCTGTACCTTGAATCCTGTGTTCAGTTCTGGGCCCTTCTCTACAAGAAAGACATTGAGGTGCTGGAGCAGGTCCAGAGAAGGGCAATGGAGCTGGTAAGGGTCTGGAACACAAGTGTGATGAGGAACAGCTGAGGGACCTGGGGGTGTTTAGTCTGGAGCACTGGAGGTTTAGGGGACACTTTCTCACTCTCTAAAACTATCTGAAAGGAGGTTGTAGCGAGGTGGGCGTCAGTCTCTTCTCCCAAGTCACAAGTGATAGGACAAGAAGGAATGGCCTCACATTATACCACAGGAAGTTTAGACTGGATATGAGGCAAAATTCCTTCCCTAAACGGTTGTCAAGCACTGGAACAGGCTGTCCAGGGCAGTGGTGGAGTTGCCATCCCTGGGAGTATTTAAAAGATGTGTAGATGTGGCACTTGTGGACATGGTTTAGCGGTGGGCCTGGCAAAGCTGGGTTAGTGGTTGAACTCAGCGAGCTTAAAGGTCTTTTCCAGCCTGAATGGTTCTGTAATTCTATGGCCAGTCCTCACAGGCACACAGGAGGTGCCCAGAGTAACTCTTCCTGCTTCCCCCATGCTTTGTCAGTGCCAAGAGGGTATTTGCAATCCTAACCCTGGCCATGGCACAGCACATTTGGTTTAGCTTCTCTGCTCCAAAAGGCTCAAATAATCTTGTGTATCATTTCAAGTATGACATCATTTTAAATATTTTCTGGCCACATTATTTTAGTGGCATCTCAACAGCACCAACCACACACAGCTACAGCCTGGCCAACTCCTTCTGTGCTGCATGGATGTGGGATGGAGCCAGAGCATGGCTGAGAGTGCTGCATGGCTCTCAGGGAAGCAGCCCTTCAGCTCAAGGACATCTTTGAAGCCTACCTCTCTGTGCTGACAAGCAGCTGAAGGTCAAGGTGAGCTCTTAGACTAGCAGCTGGTCTGCAATGACTAGTTACCATCATTTATCAACTTCTCTTTTGGATTTAAAAACCTAAACGAAGTTGAAAGTGGCCTTGGGGTAGTGCTGAGCACCTCTGTGCTGCAGCAAACTCCTCAGTGAGCTCCCCAGCATTGGGAGATGAAGCCAGTGCAGGCAGATGACTTCAAAGCCCTTCAGATGGCACCTGAGGGAGACCCAGCACTGTGGGGGTATCAATCCTCCTAAGACAGGAAAGCATTTCTAGGAGCAAAACTTGCTCACCGGCAAGATATGGAAACAAACCTCCGTCATCAGGCTCATCACCCAAGTTGAGGTGGGGCACAGAGAGGGTCATCATTTCCCAGAGAGTCAGCCCAAAAGGGAAGATGTCAGCCTTGTCGGTGATGATGCCATCGTCATGCAGAGCTTCCTTGGGCTTCCAGGGCTCAGTGCCAATGTACTGCATGTCAGGGTCACTCACTGAAAGGAAAAGACATGGCTTGAGTCCTGCTGGGACTCACAAACACTGAGATGCAGTCACAGCTCAACACACAGCAGGGAGTTAGCCTGTCAGTTATTAGCTCAGGTGTGCCAAGGCCACAGGGCAGGATCTTTTGTGGGCCTGAACCTATTTTTCTTTCACATGTGCATAGTCTCAAATCCCCCATGACCTGCATCTTGCTCTGCAGAAGTGCCAGACTCAGTGGGGCTCATGTTTCTTTTCTCAGGCTCAGCAACACACGCTGGGGGCTGCAGAGAAACCTCCATGAGGTCTGAGGCCATGCAGAGAAGAACCAAGCCATCATCTTATTTTATCTTTATCTTATCATTATTTTATCTTATAGGATCCCAGACCGGTTTGGGTTGAAAGGACCTTAAAGACCATTTTGTTCCAACCCCCAGCCACAGGCATGGACACCTTCCACTAGAACAGGTTGCTCCAAGCCCCGTCCAACCTGGCCTTGAACACTGCCAGGGATGGGGAAGCCCCCGCTTCTTTGGGCAACCTCTGCCAAAAAAAAATCTGCCAGGGCCTCACCACCCTCACAGGGAACAACTTCTTCCTAAGATCTCCTCTCAGTCTCCCCTCTGTCAGTTTAAAGCCATTCTCCCTCGTCCTGTCCCTGCAGGCCCTTGTTAAAAGCCTCTCTTAGCCCGTCTCCATAGCAGAGCTGCTCCAGCCCTTGGAGCATCTTCGTGGCCTCCTCTGGACTTGCTCCAACAGCTCTGCATCCTTCTTATGTTGGGGCCCCAGAGCTGGATGCGGTTTTCTCTAGTTCTCATCACTCTGTTCAATTTGATGCCTTCTTGATCTTAATTCGCCTCAGGAGAGCTGAAGTAATCAGCTCTTAGCCTGACGGAGGCAGCACTAGCTCTTACCTGATCCCTCATGCCCTGTTCCAAAGAGGAGGTCCCACATTTCTCCCCACTCTCCCAAGCTATTGGCAATCTCAAACTGTTTAAGAAGCTTTTGTCTCATGGGGCTGGTTGTCAAAGCCTGGCCTGTAACAACAAGCAAATGCCCAAATCCCTCAATGCTTCAGGGGCTGTTGTGCTTTAATCCTTGGCAAGGACCAGCCCCTTCGCTGTTGTCGGGTGCCTGCTGTCTCCTCCAGACCATGAGAAGGCAAAGCCAAAATCGGGGCTGGGTGGAGAGGACTTCTTCCTGTTCAACCAGCCCCAAAACTGATCCTTGAGCCACACTCCTCTCCAGGAGATTATGCTGGGGCGCTGCCTCCAGCTCTCTCACTCCTTATGAAAGGGAAGAGCTACTAATAAAAATGTAATGGGGCAGCTTTATAAATTATGAGGCTGTCGCAGGCCCAAGCGCTGTGTAAAGCGGCAGAGAAAAGCATTCTTGTAATTAACCCAAACACATTCCCGCTGCTCACAGCCAAGCCACGACGCCATTAGACATCTGCTTCTCGTTTACATGAAGTCTTTATAACACTCACACTTGGCTTGTGCTTCCTTCTAGCCCTACAAGAAGGATTCATTTACTTGGCTCTCTGGCAAGAGCACCTCCTCAGCCAGGTCTAGCAGGACCTGATCCAGTATCCTGTGTCCATGTACAAGTGCTGGAGAGCATGAGATGGATGTCACAGGTCTGGAAAATTAAAGCTGGACCTTCCAGAGATCCCCTTCACCATGCAGGGTGTGAACAACTTGCCAGTCCTCCTCTCCATGGACAGAGGAGGGCAAGTGCGTTCCCTCTGCTCCTGGAGCCAACCTCAAGCAACTACTAAGCATCCAGATCCACTTCCCAGCAGCCCAACCTACCAGTCATGTTCTCATCCAGGGGCAGGGACACTCCCACATCACAGATCTTGATGGCTTCAAAGTCACCTTTAATGACCACGTTGGAAGACTTGATATCTCCATGGAGCAACTTCTTATCATTGTGCAGATACTAAGAGGCAGAGAGAATCTGTTAATACCCACTTATATCTGTGGAGAGGCAGGAAGAGCCATTGGATTTGCACAGCAAAGCATCAGCTTCTTAAATATGTATTTAAAACCCCAAAGATGGGTCAACACTTACTTACACTTACAAGGCACATAGAAGCTTCTTCCACCCAGCATACTTTTGGAGGCTTACTGTTGAGTTTTAGTGAAAGGCTGTGATAAGCATCTCTAGCAACAAGCCCTTGAGAGTGGGTTCAAAGCGCAGGCATTAGCTGATGGCCAAGTGCAGGTCTGTGTTATCCTGGGAGCTTAGAGCTACATCTCCTTGGACTGTCCCTGCCACCTGTGCTTTACCCTGAGCACTGGCATAGCCCAGGAGAGTCTCAGAAGCCATGCTCTGGTTTAGAGTCCCCATTTCCCCACCTTTTCCCCCTAAACACAACCTCAATGCCGTGGCTGCTGCAGCACATTGAGAGGAAGGACACAAGTGGCACCAGCTGGCAGCATCAGTTAACCAATTTCCCTGCCAAGACCAGCTCCCTGCAACTGCTTGGGGTGGCAATAAGGATGCAAGAGCCAGCAGGCAACCTCCTCGCCTGGCTAGCAAGCAGGCACAGCAGGTAGCTCCAAGGGAGGGCAGCAGAACATCCATGACAAAACCTCTTGTTGCATCTCTTGTTATATTACTTCCATCTCAAGCCTCAGGGCTCAGTTTTCACCTTGTACAGTACCCTGGTGAAAAAAACACCACCAAGCATCTGCTCTCCATCTGCTGGCACAGCACACTGAATCCCTTTATTTTTCCAGTGTCCCCAGTGTGTACAATTCCACACAGAACAGCTAGAGATTAACGCTGAACATACCTTCAGCCCCCTCGCCATGCTCAGAGCGACTTTGAAGATAGTGGCAGCAGGGAAAGGGCCCAACCGTTTTGCACTTCTTTCTTCAATCAAGTCACAGAGCGATTTTTCTCCTCCGTATTCCATGGCCAGGCACATGCTTCCATCGTTGGCCTCAGTGAACGCGCGGTAACCTGCCGACAAAGATCGTTTATTACAGAGCCGACGCAGGCACCAGCATTGCCACATGCTTGCCGGCCCGATGGAGCCAAAGCATTTGGGGCTGCTGCCCAGGTGCTTTCCTGGTGCATTCCCAGATGCTGCAACCCATCTCAAACAAATTCATTCTCCAGGGGATCTGCTCGCAGCTTTATGTGGTGAGGTGAACCACAGGAATGTCCACAGTGACCTGCACAGCCCGGAGCCACAAACCTCATCGTGAGAAAGGAGCTCCCTCCTCCAGGAGGGCCCACAGACATCCCCCTTCTTGCTTCCCAGGTCAGCTGTGCACCCTGTGCCTAGGGCAGGAAGGTATGCCCTGATCTTTGCAGGGTGGAGAACCAGGAGAAAGGAGAGCAGCGGCACATCTGCAGGACCAACATGCCCATTTGCAAAGATAAGGAGCTGCAGGAGCAAGACAAAGGCTGGGGGGGGGGGCCTTTGGGAAAGGGAAGCCAAGCCCTCATCTCGCAGGGGCCATTTCACAAGGTCAAGACTAATACACGGTCATGTAAACTTTCTTCCTCCGTGATTTACTCCTGTCCGTAACCAATACTCTTTGGGTGGAGTTATAAATGGTAACATCTTGCATAATGGCATTGCTGAAGAGTTATTCCATAAGTGATTTACGGCACCTTTTACAAAAGCAGCAGTGAAGTGTTTGCAGTGTGAGAGGCTGAGCCTATCTCTGCTCTTGAATTCCTGGCAGAAGCAAGATGTGCTGTTTTAGGGATACAGAATTCCTTGCGTGCAACATTTCTAGCACAACTGACTGTACCAAGATAGTTTAAAGAACAAATAAAAGGATGAAATCGGAGGAAGCTGTTCTGACTGGCACAAGAGATTTTAGATAAGAGCAGAAATTAAACACAGACTAAAGCAGCTCCTCAAAATATTCCTACCACTGAGAGCATGACAGAGCCTCAACTGCCACCTCACAAAGGTATGTCAGCAGCGGGGGACCCAGAGCTTCATTCCACGCACGGAAGCCATCCCAGACACCATGAAAGGGTTGCCCATCCTTTGCCTTGTTACTGTGGACTCTCCCTGTGCTGGAGCAGCCCCACAGCACAAAGCTGGCAGTGAAACACCTCTCAGCTCCTGGGCAGCCTGCACACAGCAGCAGCTTGTGAGTCCCACCCTGTTTCTGTCAGGAAACACCCAGATACCAACCTGTCGGTGACCAACGCCAACCTCAACTACAAGAATCATAGAATGGTTTGGGTTGGAAAGGACCTTAAGATTATCTAGTTCCAACCCCCCTGCCATGGGCAGGGATGCCTCATCCTAGACCATGTTGCCCAAGGCTCTGTCCAATCTGGCGTTGAACACAGCCAGGGAGGGAGCACTTACCCCTTCTCTGGGCAATCTGTTCCAGTGCCTTACCACCCTCACAGTAAAGAACTTCTTCCTTATATCTAATCTAAACTTCCCCTGTTTAAGTTTAAACCCATTACCCCTTGTCCTACCACTACAGTCCCTGATGAAGAGTCCCTCTCCAGCATCCTTACAGGCCCCCTTCAGACACTGGAAGCTGCTCTGAGGTCTCCACACAGCTTCTCTTCTCCAGGCTGAACATCCCCAGTGTTCTAAGCCTGTCTTCATATGGGAGGTGCTCCAGGCCCTGATCGTCCTCGTGGCCTCCTCTGGACTTGCTCCAACAGCTCCGCGTCCTTCTTATGTTGAGGACACCAGAACTGCACAGTACTGCAAGCGGGGTCTCACCAGAGTGGAGCACAGGGGGAGAATCCCCACTCTGGACCTGCTGGTGATGTAGCCCAGGACATGATTGGTTTCTGGGCTGAAGAGCACATTGCTGGGTCATGCTCAGTTTATCACTGGAAAGAGTTATTGAGTTGCTGGAGCAGGTCCAGAGAAGGGCAGTGGAGCTGGTGAAGGGCCTGGAGCACAAGTGTGATGAGGAGGCTCAGAGGAGACCTTCTTTGCATTCTACAACTACCTGAAAGGAGGTGGTAGCGAGGTGGGGTTGGTCTCTTCTCCCAGGTAACAAGCAATAGGATAAGGGGTAACTGCCTCAAGTTGCACCAGGGGAGGTTTAGATTGGATATTAGGAACAATTTCTTCCCTAAAGGGTTGTCAAGCACTGGAACAGGCTGCCCCAGGGCAGTAGTGGAGTTACCATCGCTGGAGGGGTTTAAAGAACATGTTGATGTGGCACTTAGGGACATGGGTTAGTGGTCGGCTTGGCAGTGTTGGTTAACAGTTGAACTCTATCATCTTAAGGGTCTTTTCTAACCTAAATAATTCCACGATCCTGCCACCATTCACACTGCCCTGGCAGTCCCTGTCACACAAGGCAAGGTTATGTTAATTTAAAAAGGTCCAGAGTGGGCCTGGCCCAGGGAGTCCAGAACCCACAGCCCACGGTATGAAAGGAGCCCAGAGAAACCCTGCAGCCACCTCATGTCACAGCACCCGGCTCCAGAATCAGCTCCAATGGCTCAGATTGCAATTTAAGCAACACAAACTGTGCTGGAAACTCACCCACGATGTTGGGGTGCTGGAGGTTCTTCAAGATCTTGGCTTCATCGTTCAGTCTCTGCTGATAGATGCTTTGCTGGCTGCTGTTGCATTTGGAATTGATTTTCTTCACAGCCCATGGGGAGCGAGACAAACCTCTGGGAGATCTGCATGGGAAAACCCACACAGCTCAGAACCACCCCACTGGTAAGTAGCACCATGGTTGAAGCTCACACAGGTAATTGAGGAACTATTTTGGAGAGCATCTGCATTTATTTTGTGGAATTAATAAAGAACAATGCTGAAATAAATGAAAGCCTGCCAACGTGCACACTGCAGAGGTGTGTGCAATGCCTGCCCCATCCACAGAGCTCCTCCAGTGAGTTTCCAGGTGTTTTAGAAAAGGAGATTTGTATCGATTCTCATTTTCTGTTGGAGGACCAGAGGCTCAAGGAGGGAGGCAGCTGCCCAGCAGGCCACAGCAGAGCCAGGAATAGCCCCCAGCACACCAATTCCGGGGAAAGGCTGAAGGGATTACCCCAAAACAATGGGCTCCTTTCCAGCACTGACACCTCCAGCACACATGGGACAGCTGTAAGTCCCACCCCCCTTCCGTGATAACATGCCCAGTTGAAGGGGTGCAGGCAGCATGGGAGGTCAATGCTCTGAGGGCTGGAGCACCTCTGCTCTGGAGACAGGCTGAGACAGTTGGGCTTGTTCAGCCTGGAGAAGAGAAGGCTCCAGGGAGACCTTGGAGCAGCTTCCAGTGCCTAAAAGGGCCAGCAAGAAAGCTGGAGAGGGGCTTTTGACAAGGGCCTGTAGGGACAGGATGAGGGGGAATGGCTTTAACCTGACAGAGGGGAGATTGAGATGAGATCTTAGGAAGAAGTTGTTCCCTGTGAGGGTGGTGAGGCCTTGGCACAGGGTGCCCAGAGAAGCTGTGGCTGCCCCATCCCTGGCAGTGTTCAAGGCCAAGTTGGACGGGGCTTAGAGCAACCTGCTGTAGCAAAGTGTCCCTGCATGTGGCAAGGGGTTGGAAATAGATGAGCTTTAAGGTCCCTTCTCACCCAAACCAGTCTGTGGTTCTATGATTGTATCTTTATAGAGGAAAAGGACACCAAGCCCCATTTCCAAGCACCACCTCACTCTGTGCTCTCACAGGTACCTTTTCATCAGGTAGACGTTGACCCCAGTGCCGTATCCAAGCTTCTGCATGAAGGGGGAGGCTGGGATAGTGACAGAAACTGGCCCCACATCTAAAAAGAAAAGAAACCCAGCCCCATGAGTGACCCCATGGAGTGGGTCAGAGCAGCTTTGCTGGGATGGAGGCAGTGATCAGATTCCTGAGCTGCCTTTGCTCATTTTGCTTCACCAATTATGCCAGTTTTATCTCAACTCACGAGTTTTCCCACTGTTATCCTCCCGAATTCTCCCCCCATCCCACTGGGAAGAAGCAAGCGAGTGGCAGCAGCCCGGGTTAAACCCATCCCCTCCATGTCCCCCCCAGCCCCTCTGGAAACAGGGCTCATGCCTGAACACAACTCACCGGGTTTCTCCCTCTGGGCCAGGTTGTTTTGAGGCTTGAAGGCTTCCATCACTGCAAACCTGGTCCCTAGAGCACAGGAGAGACTTCTGTTACATCTCCACCCCCCAGAATGCTGGAGGAACCCCAGGGAAGGACCTGGGAGCACAAGCTGTGCAGGGCTCTACCCCTAACCCAGGCAGCAGCACTACAGGCACCACAGCGGTACGCTAAAGGACATAAAGTTCGTAAATTACGCCTGCTGGGAAGCTCATTTGGCTTCTCCCAGCTCCTTTAAGCAAGCAGGTTGAGAGCTGATGCAGGGATGTGCTTTCCTGCACACCCAGCTCCTCCCTCCCTTGTCACCACTGTGTCCCTGCGGGGCTCATCACCTCGGAGCCGGCTTGCAGAGGTGGGGTGAACCCTGTAACAGGGCTGGGGTGGCTCAGAAGCCAAGCAAGAGCCTGGGCTGGGTGTCCTAAGGGAACCAGCAGGGGATGTGGCACCAAGGCGCTTTGCTGCTCCCAACAGGATGGGACTGAGGGTCTCACAAGAGCCTGGGCTGGGTGTCCTAAGGGAACCAGCAGGGGATGTGGCACCAAGGCGCTTTGCTGCTCCCAACAGGATGGGATTGAGGGTCTCACCTCCAGGGTGAGCGGGGCTGCAGGGGGGACAGGAGAGCACTGCTGGGTGCTACCACTGAGGGTGAGGGGGGTCCCAAATCGGGGGGGCGGGAGGGTGTGCGTG
>NW_009937880.1:0-52856 GCF_000696875.1 Nestor notabilis
CGACCCGAGCAGCGATCTGGGCCTTCCGGGTAACTCCCCCCAGTTTCTATACTGGGCATGACGTGCTGTGGTATGGAATAGCCCTTTGGCCAGTTTGGGTCAGGTGTCCTGTCTCTGCTTCCTCCTGGCTTCCCCTCCTCCCTGGCAGAGCATGAGACCGAGAAAGTCCTTGGTCAGAGTAAACATTACTGAGCAACAACTAAAACCATCGGTGTTATCAGCGTTGTTCCCAGGCTGAAAGTCAAACACACAGCCCTGCACCAGCTACTGAGGAGGAGAAAAAATGACCACCGCAGCTGAACCCAGGACAACAGCACTCTGAGACATCCCAGAAATCAACTCCCACAGTGCACACATCCAGCCCCTCTCACCCTGCCTGAACAACCAATGCAAAACTAACCTGAAATTAAAAGGTTTCCTGTAGAGACACTTACAGATGTATGTGCTGCTGAGCCTCAGCCTGTCCAGAAACTCTCACTGGAGAAACCTCAGCTGCTTTAAGTGTAAAAAGTGAAAACAAAAAGCTCTGAGAGCTCAAAGCCATGAAGAGACTGAAGGAACAGCAGAGGACTGACCTAAGCAAAGCCCAAGAGCTGGATGCCTCCCTGACAAGCAGCTGTACCTAAGGTACACCAAGCCCCACCCCGCTCCCAGGATCCCTATGGAAATGAGTGCAGAAAACCACCACCCGGGATAAAGGCAGCCAGAGCAGTTGCTGCATATTTGCTCATCAGGATGCTTATGGCTGGGGAAGAGGAAAAACAAGAAAGCAAGTTGTCTTCAAAGGAGCAACACCTGCCTTCTTCCTACAGATATGACTTGTATTGGTGAGGGGAGTTACACTTCACATTCTGGGGTGTTTAAAGGAAAAGATGTACGTCATACTAAGCTGTGTAAAATCAATACCACCTAAAAGTCCATGTTCTGCCTCTCTGGGCAGCGCTCTCAAGAGCTCCTGAAACCAGCTCCCAGAGTTCAAACGACCAGCCCCTGCTCACACACCTGAGGCGCCAGGACAGAAAGCTGGTTCTGGGCATCACCTACACATGGTGACCTTCAAAACAATGCCACCAACATGGCAATCCACCTTGGCTTTGCCATCTAAAACTGCTCTCTGTTGGTGGCAAACTTCTCATTTCAGAGATCAGCTAGTGAAACAGGTCCCAGGAAGCGAGAGTTACAGGGCTTTTTCCTTGCCACTTAGATCTGTCTGCTAAATTCTGACTAGGGACACTGATTTGTCCAAGTAAGTCTGTGTTGGGAAGATTCGTACCAGTCTTGCATATATATGCTTTCCTACTGCATTGTGTCTCTTCCCTTTAGCAGTAATTTTAGCATTTGAAAATGGCTGGTTGTATGGTGATCTCAGCTTCCAGTCGATGCTGGGATTTCAGGGTGGGAGAGATTAAGTCACTGAAGAAGAAATTTGTAAGGAAGCAAGACTGAAAGAACAGCAAAAAACAATTAAGTTCTCCAAGAACTAGTGGCTGCATTGCCTCTACTGGTAATATTTGTGACCCTCAGGCACCCATGCTCTCATAGCACCAAGAATCTGGTGCTGTAGGCTGGTTCGTCCTATTAATTAAAAAGAAGAAGCAAGCACCATGGAGGTTATTGTTTGCTTTCCTTGTGTATCATCTATTAAGCACTGCCTACAAGAGTTGTACTAAAGGATACTTTGCACACAAACTTCACAGAGTGAGTTTTGCTCAGAGAATGTCTATGTGCACAATTTAGAGTTCACATATTGGATAACAACTCTCTGCTTGTTGATAAGGTAGGTGTGGATAAAGCAACTCGACTGTTATCCCAGAGCTCATAAACCAGTGGAAATACTCTGCCAAGTGCTTGTGGAAAGAACAGCCACAGGCACTTATCACTCAGATCCAGCTTTCACTAAGGAAACTCAGCGAGGAGATTGGGTTCATGTATTGCTATAGAGGTCATGGTTGGAACTATTCATATCAGAATTGTTTTCCTATTGCCCTGGGTCAGGGTGTTTCCAGCTCCTTGTCAGCAGTTAAACATGAGCGCTACAGGGAAAAGAAAACACCATCAAGTTCTGCAAATAACCAGACACCGGATCATCCTTTTGGGGTTCTGGGATTTTTTTCAGTGTTTGGATTTTGAAGAACTCTTTTCACTTCTCCCTTCTCCAAAAAGCTGACCAGCTGAACCAGGATGAGAGTGTTGCTTCAGCTTGTCTGATTCCCATCCCTGGTTCAGCTGGAACAAAGGGATTGCTTGTCTGCAGCCACTGGGCAAGGCTCCAGTCCTGAGAGAAAGAGGAGGCTGCATTTCTATATTCCCACAGCAACATACTGTGAAGAACAGGAGAGCTTGCAAGCTCTAACCAGAAGGTCAGGTTGTGGCAGCCAAATCTTGCCCTTTTCCTCAGTTAGTTTTGAGATCATCATAAAGAAATGATAATACTATAAATCCTTTTCTTCCTAGAAGAGCTCTGTTAAATATCTACTTTAAAATATTTGTGATGCCAGACTTGTGTGAGGATTCAACAGGGTTTCAGTGGTTTGAATTACTGTTTGTGATAGAGATACCTTATTCTAAAACCTTCAGGAACACCCTTACCTTTAAAAGGAGCGGTCTGTCCCTGGACAAATGTTAAATAAGGTTCTAAGTCAGGAGAACCTGGAGTGAATTGCAGCATCAAGAAGGCTACTTCAGTATTTGGAGTTGTCATCCCCAGAAACGAGAAACTGACTTGGATGCTACAATTTCATTATGCGAATTGTGCTTTGGTGGTTTGTTTCTTTTTCATTTTAAAGACCCTCTCAGTTTTGTTCTAGAAATGATGCAACCTCCCAGCACTGAGAAATGAACAAACAAGATGCATTTTTAAGTGATAGCTTATACTCCAGTGTTTTGGCTTGAATGCACAGTAGAGACTAAATTATAATAAGCTCTCATACCCCAAGGCACTGGGTTTGGAAGGGAAAGCAGCTGAGATTTACAGTACTTGGGAATAAAATTATCTCATGGATAACCATCCATCCGCCATGACATTATCTTATTGTCAAGAGACAGTGGTTTCCTTCTTAAATGATCTTTCTGGCAACATGAATTCAGTTGTTACGTCTTCGTAATGGTTTTAAATAAGATCTCCTTCCCTACTTTTTATGTGGGAGGAATAGAATAAACGCACTTGAGAAGATGTTGGTAGTACCCACCTATGTCTTTCAGCTGCTTTAAAAAGCAACGCATGTTAAGGAGAAAATTCCTCCACAGGATTTCAGTGTGACGATTTCATCTCGACAGGCTTTTGCCTTAAGATTTTAAATTGTCAGTAGACTGATTATATTAATACTAAGATAGTAATTAATTGATCTTGCCTTAAAGCTTGTCAAATTAAAAGGCATTGTAAGGAATAAAACCAGACAAACTAGGAATCTACTCTTATAGACACCAAAAAAACTGAAGAGTGTTTAAGAGTTGTTTTCTCTCACACACACATATATATAACTTACTCTATCTTTATCCTCCTTCCTCCAAATTCAAGCCTTCAAAGAGGCTTCAGAAGAGTCACAGATCAGATTTTTCCACTCCCATCACAAACCATTACCCCTGGAGATCTTAAAGTGCAAAAACATCCAAATGCTTTTACACGGAAAGGAAGAAGTGTGTGCATGGGCAAGCTACATGTAAAATCATGCTAGACTGTTCTAAAATAAAGTTACAAGCCATCTATTTTTTATGCCACGCTATACTAATTTTTTTTCCTCTCCAGCTCTTAACCTTAGGGAAAAGTTTCACAAGAAGCCAAAGTCTGATCTCTGGTTTAAAATGGAAAGAAGGAAGAACTTGCCTGTAATCTAAGCATTAGTTTTACCTATAGGCACAAAAAAACACTTTGAATTATTTTGCATATTCAGTACTAATTACATCTTAAGCTATTGAAGACTGTTAATTTGAATCAATTCTAGTTAGCTGAAGTGCAAGTGATGCACGAATTGCTAAGAAGAAGCAGCTTATTTGCTGTGAGAGGGAGCACAAGCGTGCCTGTGGATCAGGGAAGAGGATAAACGCTCTCAAGTATCAGTATGGTATCTGACTAGTACCACATCTTACCTCCAGTGCTTCTTATATGATACCAGACTGCTTTTGGGTCTGGCACTAGACAGAAGGTACCAATTTATGTGTACATTATCTTAAAATACAAAAAAGTTAAATTCAGGGGTGTTTCCCACCCAGGCTGTTGCAAGCAGCCTGTGTCTGGCCTACAGGAAGGCATTCATCATCCTCTGGCTCCAAAGAGAGATGATACTCCATGCTCAAACATTTTGCTAAATGACTTTGCCCAGTGCATCCAGTGTTGCAAAACTAGGGAGGTGGGAAGGAGGGGGAAGTACTTTGCTTCTGTTCACATCAGCTGCATACCACTGTCACTTCTCTCCCTTCCTCACTCCCACAGTTTTATTCTTTAAGACCATGAACAACTTTCTAGTTTACTTCTTTTTTTCTTCCCCACAGCATTTTTAAACATTCAGTGCCACAAAAGGGATGAAATTGTTCACAAGTGCTTCAAGAGAGCTTCTGGAACACGCATATCAGAAGGGACACGCTTGTCACATAGGTTTTCTTCTCTGCAAGTTGGAACAAGCCCTGGAAATCTCCTTTGTGAAGTATGTGATCCTGTCACTTCAGCAACCTGCATCCAGTCCAGGTACACAGACAAACCCCTCACTACCATGGCAAGGCTTTGACAAGGCTGTTCTACAGTGTGCAAATGCAGGGGCCTCAAGTGACTTGCTGCTTCCAAGCACCTGACTGTATTTCAAAGAAATAGAGGAAATACTTCTTCCCTCCAGTATTCTTTCACTTATTACTTCAAATGTATATTGTACCCGCTTCTATATCTGCCTTGCAATTCAGTCACACGCTTGCTATTAGTTGCTTTACCTGTTTGTGGTGTGGTGCTGCCTCAGACTTCTTTGGAAAGAGGCAAGAAGAACATGTTTGGAGAAGTGGTCATAAGCATCAATTCCACCAGCTTGACCTGGACTTGCAGCCAAAAGAGCAAACCTAATGAAATGCAGCTTTTCTGGCACAAAGAAAAAGTGCTGCTTGCTAAAGCTTATTCTTGCATAAGCCTAAGGAAAACGTATTAGTCTTCTAAAATGGAACTGATCAAGCAACTCTGCTCATATGCAAAAGAAAAACCATGCTTTAGCATACTCATTGTTAGCAGCGCAACCCTGCGTGATGGACAGGAGTCAAGACTCCAGGCTTGTAAAACACCAGCACCCTATGTTGTGATAAAGCAGGCTGGAGCCCACGTAGGTTCACTTGAGATGTGGGAACCAAACAGCTTGTAGCATTGTGCCACCGATGCACTCTCCTTTTAGGAAAGCTTCAAAAGCAAACTGAAAGAATGATTTCTGTCAATCTCAGAGACTTACTGGTTTCCCAGGTCACCTAGATGCCTTTCTAAAGCTCTGCAACAGCTTCCCGTGGCCGCTGAAGAACAGCTTGTTGGACAAGGGGCTGAAATGGAATACATACATGTTCCCAGCCTGACAGATAACGCCTCTTAAGTAGAGAAGCTGTGTATTCGATCCCTCTGTCCTGCAGTAGGTAGAAAGTAAGGTCATAATGCAATATCCAAGTGTGACCATGCTAAAATGAATAATTCCGAGGCACATGCCCTTCAAGGAATTCCTCATCTGCATGTAGCCCAGTTTTTACTTTCAGTGACCCACCATGTTGCAACAAAACCCAATGTAATACAGATTTCCTGGATTACAGGCTCAAATCCCGTGTTCTTTATTTAAATTGTATGGGATAAAGCAAACAGAGTAAAAATAGAAAGATCTGTCCATGGCAGTATTAACTAGAGTCATCTCTTGTCCCTGATTTGCTGTCCTCCCTTCCCAGGAGCAGGTGTCAGTGTATGTGCTTTTGCTGATGCTTCTTCTGGGAGTGGGAAGCAACAGGCAATCACGCATCTGCTCACAGTATGTTTTTTCTTGCTTGGAGGACAAGGGAGATTGGGTCGCCATAGAGTAATGAACTTCTGTCCGTGACACCCCTTCCTTTCGTTGTGGATGCAGTTCCCTCCAAGCAGTAGCATCTCACATGCCTGAGTAGCCTCAGGAAGGGGAGATCTTAGAATCATAGAATAGCTAGGCTTAAGATCACCCAGTTCCAACCCCCTGCCATGGGCAGGGACACCTCACACTAGAACATATCACCCAAGACTCCATCCAACCTGGCCTTGAACACTGCCAGGGATGGGGCATTTACCACTTCTCTGGGCACCCTGTGCCAGCGCCTCAGCACCCTCACAGGGAAGAGCTTCTGCCTTAGATCTAACCTGAACGTCCCCTGGTTCACTTTGAACCCATCACCCCTTGTCCTGTTGCTCCAGTCCCTGATGCAGAGTCCCTCTGCAGCATCCTTGTAGCCCCCTTCAGATGCTGGAAGCTGCTCTGAGGTCTCCGCGCAGCTTCTCTTCCCCAGGCTGAACACCCCCAATGTTCTCAGCCTGTCAACTTTCATTGCTTTAATGTATTTCTACTAAGCATTTGCTGGACAGAACTATATAGTATATATTTTGTATTAACAGTTCTGCTCCTAATAACTGAGATGGAAAGTTGCAGAACTCTGTGCATGAATGAGCAATTATGTGCTTTATTTCTTGGGACTAGCAGACAGATCTGCACATGGGGAGCCTGCAGGTTTCATTCTGGCTTTCAGCTGCACTCCAAGAAAAATCTATTTCCAGCGGCATCAATAAATAAGCAAACTGAATACTAGAACCTGTAAAAAACATTGTGCCAGGTTTGCACCACTGGGTTGAAGAGTTTAAACTATGCAAGACCCAGCGAAACCTGTCTTCACAAGGCAAAAGAGAAGTTTGAAAGAAGAGTATTTTGAAATCCACTCTGGACAACTTAACCACAGCACTGTCTTCCTTTGCATTTTAACATACAAAATGCACCAGTAGCCCTTTTCCTCATTACTTGTTTCAGTTTTACACTGTGAGGAGGTGCATTGACTGCTCTCCTAGAGCTGTGAACACTGGAGACGTGATGGTCTCCAACTCCACAGCTTGTGAAAGGTTTTAAACAAGTGTTGTACTATTCATGCTTTTTGTGTGTGTGTGTGAAAAATTGCAAGGATCCTATATGCTGTCATTTTTAGTCAGCTTTGCTAGTACACAGAGTGTTAGGCCAGAACTAGAAGAGCCCTGCCAAGTTGCCACATAGCGGATGGTTATTCTCTCCTGGGGCTGAATCAGAACAAGCCTTGTTTCTGGCAAGGCATAAGCTCATTTTTAGGTTGTATTTCCATACTCTTCACCGCTTTATCAGCAGAACTGCTGTTGGTTCAGGTTTGCATAGCAACCTCCCTGAGTTTAATTCCAACTGGCAAAATCCAGGCCGAAGAGGAAACGGTACATGTGAAAGAACAAAGCCCTTTATCTTTCTGTTATAATGACCTGCTACACAAACATTCAAGGTTAGTGTGAAGAGCATTAGGGGAAAAAAACAAACCAAACCAAACCAGAAGGCCTGGCAGAGTTTCTGCCCATTTGCACAGAACATGGCAGGAAATCCCTACAGATCTTTCCCCTCTCAATATTCCTTTCATATTTCATCTCTCCCGATCAGGAAGGTCCAATGGCTGAGAGCAATTTCTTTCTTATTAAGCAGTTTGTAATAGGCCACGTCTCTGCAGCTGCAGACGCAGGACTTGTGTCTGCGGAGGTTTAACAGCATCAGTGGAAATGCTAACTGTGAATTTGTGACAGTGTATGTGACCAAGTTTGATGCTTTTTTGGGACTGCACAGTTAACAGGACACAGAGTACAGAACAAACTATAAAGCAATTATACCAAAATGGTCCTTTTGCCATCTGAGGCATGCCACAGAAATCTGTTGCCTTAACTGCCTGGGGAAACAGCTCCGATTGTCCTGCCTGCAGAGACACTATAACCTAGAGGCTGCAAGATGGGTAACAGGGCTTTCTGTGATGAGACCAGAGCATTTAACTAAGCACTCTCAGTCTTACCATTTACAGGATTTTCACTGACTACTAGATAATTCATAAACTCAGGATGCTGATTTGACTCTCCCAACAAGGATAAACATGCTTCGGCTGATCCAAAGGTGGTGCTACCACCTTGTTCTATTTTCCAGAATTGATTTCCCCTGTTGCAGTAAAAACAGAGTGCAAGAGTGGTATAAAAAAATCCATCATTGCTTACATGTGCAGAAAGAGCAAGAACTAGTGTCATGCAGTTAAGATAGAAACTTCCTCACAATTATTTCATAATGTATTTCTATAGATAGAAAGCTTCTTGAAGCTTCTCACTGTATTTTGTAGATAATACCATTTACAATTCTTGAGTTTCAGTCTTTGATTCACTCATTACAGTTCACCCAACTGGGCCGTGTGGATTTTGGCTGGAGTTTCATCTAGTGCAGAATCTGATATAGAAGTAGCTGCGTATTTGCTGTGGTTTCTGCAACAATGAACAATTCATGATCAGACACACTAGAAGAAATCTGACGCGTGTTAACTTTGTTAGGTTTATCCTGAAACCACCTTTATCTTGTACAAAGTCAGTTATCAATTATGAGAGGCAGCAGCAGTTTGAAAAAGCAATGGCACTAACAATTATAAGCAACTTCCCAACCAGTTTTGTGATGAGCAGCTGGGTTCTGTGAGCAGCTGGGTTCTGCGACTGAGAAGAGACCATTGAATCTGGCAGCTTGAATGGCCACAGAGCATCATTTTGCCGCTGTAACATTTATGTCTGTAGTGCTTATGACAAGCTCAAGATCAGAAGTTGTCAACTGTACAGTAAAAAGAAAGTACATGGTATTTCTGAAGCTTTAAAAGACAATAAAACCCCAACAAAACACTAGAATTCCTGGAATAAAGCCATCACATACAAACACATACACTGTTCCTTCCTGGTTTTTCCTCCTTTTGCAGACGAAACTACTCAGTGAATTCAGCCCAAGCTTGAGTATCATTTAGCTTCCACAAAAAGTGACTCCCTTAACAGAAGGTTTTCAAGATAACAGAAGAAAATTCATCTGGTTCTAGTGTGAATGGCTCAGCAGTGTTCTAACAAGTGCATTTACCCTTCACAGGGCTAAATTACCAGAACACGAGCACTGGAATAGAATGTACAAAGCAGAAGAAAATAGGGATCCAGGACAGAGACTCATTTGAAGGCTAATTTAGCATAACAAGGACTGGAAGAAAAAGTATGGGGGAGGGTGGGGAGGTGGGGTGGAACCTGAGTGAGGCTTTAGGGTGAACTATAATAGATTTTAGTAAAACCAGACTGGTACACAGGAAGTGAAACCCAGCCTCTGCTTTATAAAGGCAAAACTTCAACAACAGAACTCATATAAATCAGGACACTGAATTTCCCGCTGTGCCTCCCTAGAACATCTAAACTATTATGCAAAGTCATCATCCAATTAGTGTTACTTCTTGCTGTTCTATTAGGGCTAATACAAATATTTACATTTACAATGGAGAGGTTGGTGTAGGAGTGGATGGCAGAAGACAGACTTTCCATTGCAGACCATTAAGAGGTGCGTATGAGCAGGAGGCAAGTCAGGTATCCAGACATCTCAGGGAAGAGGGTTATTTGTTTCCAGATGCTTCTCAGGTGAACATATCCTAAGACCATAGACCTCCAGAGGTCTGGATGAACATTTTAAATGATGAAGATGTCTGTGGATGAACATTTTAAAGTGATCTGATTTCTACTATGTGAGGCAGAACACTCAAGAGTTTAATAACACAACCTAAAGCAGTGTTTTCTGTCTGGTGTTTAAGATTCTATTCACAAAGTGACTGTATTGCTGCTTCTAGATAGAATGATTTGAAAATGATTTCCGATTCGGGGACCTCTAGGTTTTACCCTGGCTATTGAACTGACAGTCTGACAGACAGGATTACAGCTGGCAAATTAGCCCCAACAAATAACAAGCAGCAGCTGAATTCTGCTGCTTTTCCCAAGACTGGGAGCACAAATCTCAGCTTTCTGCTCTGTAAAGGCAGCGGTTCTCAGAGTTTCCAGGAATTTGATTTTCTATCATTTGAAGGAGATCAACAAACAGGTTTCAGATCATCAGTGGGAGATTGATAGAGGGACTATGAATATCACATATTGCATAACCAGCTCACTGTGTTGCAATAAGCCTTATTCATTGATGGAGCATAACAGAGCTGCAAATGAGCCCTTTGGCCAAAGCAAAGAGGAGAGGTGGCAGTGCATCAGGACACTAATACTCTGTAGGAGGCAGGGTGCTAGCTAGTGTAACTTGTGATGGCCCATAGGACCAAAATAATGTGGCCAAGTTGGTTTGTAAGCATCACTGTCCTCCTTGGGGTGCCCCGACTGTGTTATGTCAGAGGTACATCACTACCCTCATCTGTCGGTGTTGTAACTCAGCTGTATCTTCTACCACGCACAGTAGTACAACAAGGTCTACATTATCTGTTATTTAAATGAGGCACTGTAGTCAATCTGCAGTTCTATCCTGCTGTGTAACGTGCAGTGTAACATAAAATTTCTGATGACAATATCAATTACATATCCAGAAGGAAAAAGAAAAAATAATCAAGCCTGAAAATTAGTATTTGCCCTGGGTAAAGATGGGAATCCTGAACACCAAGCAGGATAAAAGGAGAGCAAGAAATACAGGCTTTGCCCTAAAATAGTTGCTGGCGAGACTCATCTTTGCAGACGAAGGAACAAGGAGGTACAATTCACTGAGGCATGTAGCAATTTAGTGGCAGACAACAGCCAGACAACAGCCAGCAGTACTACTAACTGCATGGTACTACATCTAGGTACTACCATCAGCAGCAACCAGGATTGAAAATACCCATGCTGCAGTAAAATGCTGTATAACTAATGAGTTAATGAGGACAAATTACATTAACCAACACTGTAAACAACATCCAGCTTTGTAGGTCATCAAACAGCATTTGTGTTCAATAAAAGAATAAGGAGATTTAGCAAGTTTCCATCATGCCGTAGGCATATCCTCTCCACACAGCACCATTCCCTAGCAACACGCAGCATTATTATTAGCAACTTAAGTCCCAAGGTTATTAGTGAGCTATGAACTCACAACACTCTGAAGAGAAAAACCTCTAATGCTTTTATTGTTCTCATTCACCAACTGGTGTTTTAATCATAATATGTTGCCTCATTAAAAAGCATTACATTAATTCTGTATATGATTAGAATCTGCAAAGTCTGCTGCTCACTGCTCTTTATAAGGGCAGCTTTCCCACAGTGTCTCAGAGCACTCCAAGGTTTGTGTTAAAGCCTTTTCTAAGGAAAGGGTAAAAAGGAATTCCAGGGTTTGCCCTGAGGTGGAAGCAAAGCCTGTGAAAACAAAAGTCTAAGCAGTTAAAGTGGGCTGTGTGCTGGAACTGGCTCTGCGTAGGGGCAGGCTGCATACAGTTCAACGTTAACCTCCAGGCTCTGAGCTCCCAGCACAGGGAAGCGTTTTCCTTCCACTTCCACCAGCATTCCCAGAGATGCCGGTTCCCAGGCTGGTGTTTGCCGCATGGGACCCACACACTGGGAAGTCTTTAGAAGCTCATGAATTGTATTAAGAAAGGTTAAAGTACTGCTGTAGAATCAAGTCCTCCAGTCTCTGGAAACTCAGCTGAGGACTGCACCCACTGCTCCACAGCAAACGGGGGTAGGAGAACCTCAGCTCTGTTGTGCTCTATATTTTGCTGGCTCAGCTACAAGTCAGGTCCCTCCTCCGAGATGGAACTTCTGCTTCATCTCATTTTGGTCTTCACTCTCCTCATTTGCCTGTTTCTGCTCTTATGCAGATGATTTCAAGTCAACTTCGAGGGCTCAGGTTTAGGAAGAACTCATTTTGCTGAGCAATCGCCTTTCCTGCCCTTCAAGACTTCCTCTCGGACGAAGCAAGGAGGCTTCACACGTTCAAGTTGCAGATTCGGATACACAGGATGTCCAAAATGTCTCCTTTCAAGCTGTTGAGCTCCATAGCTCTAATTTTAATCAGTGCTCCCAACGATGGTGCCCGTTAGATGTTCTTTCTCCCAGCACAGGGCTGCTGACTCTTATCTCAACAGGGAGCACTGGATCACTTCCTAAACAAAAAGCCATGAAACAAGCCAGGACAGGGGAGGTTTCCTGTAAGTGAGGGTGCAGATGTGCAGGTGCCATACAGTTAACACTTCTCTTTAATACGCTGCTAAGCAGAGCCTGGACTCTCAAGGTGACACTCGCCATGAAGGGCAAAGCAAGCCTGCAATCTGGCTTTTGTCTAATTCCAGTTATAGACAATACATACCATTCCCAGTTTATCCCATCTAATGGCAGGAGTGCAGGTCCTATTGAATATCTCCTTTTCAGCGGATGTGGAAGGAATGGGAATTGAGACTGGGAAAGCTCAGAGATACTCCCTTCTGTCATCCAGCTTTCATCAGGAAGCACCACAGCTTCCTCTTGAAAAGCTGAACAGTATCACCAGGCAAATCAGTGTCTTCAAGTCTTGGGCTTGAGAGACTCACCACATTTGGGAACCATTTTGCCTTGACAGATGAGCGAGTGCATGATGAGTCTCAGTCCCACCATCCCACCCCCTGTTCCAGTGACAAGGTAGCTCTCAGCCTGGTTTATGGTCAGACTGGTACCTTCACACAAACTCCCACTTGTTGGCATAGATCAGATGGCTGAAATACCACATCATAGCACTGCCAGATTCCTCCCTGCCAATGTGACCTCACCAAATGGTACTGATGCTGCCACAGGCTGTGGTTCACTGTCAAACCTTCAACACAAGTTACAGGAGTAATGCAAATGGAGTTCCTAGGGCCAGCACAAGGAGGTGGTCTTGGAGCAAGTCAGGCCTACCCTGTGTTTGCAGTGTGTCTGAAAAAGAAGGTTCTGGCTCAACCCTCAACACCAGCCTCATCCTCATATCCCTTCCCTTCTGCTTTAAGCAGAAATCTTCTGGTGATGTTTCTAAAGGAGTTTGCCAGTCCTCCTATTACAGCCATTCTCTCAATGAAGTCTACACTCTAAGACTCATTATTTTAAATATATCTACCAATTGAACAGCCCTCTTTCAATCTGCAAGTCCTTCCTCATCTCACTACATTACTTCTCATTACTTTTCTTCCTTAGTGTTGTTATTCCAGCTTCACAGGACTGGGTTGTTGCTGACTACTGACACAACCAACTTCAGCTGAACAACTGTACGCCTAATCTTTCACATCAGTCAAATAAGCACATTAGGTTCACATCTGTTTGCAAAGCTGAGTCCTGTTCATGTGGACCAATATATAACATCATCTGCAGGAAAAATGTACAAACATTTCCAGTCTAATTTCAGGTTTTAATTCTATTTTCACGTTCATACCCAAGGTGGACAGAATCCAGACCCGCAGTCAACCTCGCTTCCTCTTAGTCCACTTTTCTTTCCCCTTTGACACACCTTGCATGGCCCCTTCATGAACAGTTTGCAAGTCCCCTCATGGCCCCTCCACTTCTTGTGTCCCTGCACCTATGCAGGCAGAGGCCCATGGGCATAGCCAGATATTTCATGCCCAGCAAGTACTTTGGTTTCAGACCCATCTTTTCATTGTGGCAGCACTATATTACCCTTGCTGTGTGAACAAGGGTGTGCGAACAGCAAGGGTGTACAGGATCCAAATGCAGTGATGAAATGCATCACAAGCTGCACAGCTGCTCCAAAGATCCTTCCAGTTAACACCAGATTGTGGCTTCAGTGCTCACCAAGCATTTTTCTCACCATCCTACCCAGTTTAAGATCCATATTCTGTACCCAGATCTAGTGTTCAGCAAAGCCCCACCATTTCCCATTGTCTCAGACAACCACTCCATGGAGCAGAGGATGTGCCCTGTGTGTTCCTTGACCACCTACACCCTAACTGGATTACCCGGCCACCCGCAAAAGGGAATCAAACCCAGCCCCTTTCAGGCTGCAATAATTCAATCTCTCCTCCCAGGTGATGGTTAGAGCAATCAGGAGAATGCTCCTTGTCCATGTACCATTCCCAAAGGCACCAAACCCCCTTTATAAAGGTGTAATTTTTCTTTCTGAAAGCTAAATAACACTGAGAACAGACACTGCAACACTCTGGGGCTTCTTCAGGCTGACGATTTTAAATCGTATTTCCTTAATCTTCACAGGCTTCAAACTGAACAGCTGTTTGCTTCCAAGTGAAACACCATCATTTTAACTGCCTTCAAATCCTTCTTAAAGTTTCCATACTGAAGTTTTCCAGCTTTTTTACTCGGAACCGTATAATCTATTATGGCTTTTATCTTCACACTAACCACTTCAGGAGCAATCTGTGGATATCTTAATCCTTCCCTTTCTAACACCATAATCTCCTGACCTTTAATCAAAAGAAAGAAAAGAGGAAAAGATTTGCAAAGCTGTTCTGTGCCTCTGCTTCATGTGAGCAGTTGCTAAATCACTTTGCAAAGTTATTAAGCAGTCAAGCTTTTCTGCTCTATTTGATGTCTGTTTTAGTTGAACTCCCTCTGTTAACCCTCCTTGTTGCTTCATTATGCAGAATTTGTTTCTCCAGTTCCTAGATTAGTTTTGTAGTTCTTTATTACTCCCTGGCAGAGCTTGTAACACCTTCCCTCCGTGCTACATATACAACTGGCATATGCTGCTGTATTAAGGCAGACCAATGTGATGTGAATGCAGATGGTACATCTTCCCAGCACTGCTAAGGTCTTGTTGTGTGAAAGAGAGCAGATCAGAGGAAGTCCAATCTACCTTACCCAGCATTGAACTGAGCCCTGCTCAGAGAATGAAGACTACATGATCTCCAGAGGTCCCTCCCAACATGCAATTTTCCATGATTCTAAATCCAATCTTCCCCTTGCTCAGTTTTGTCCAACTTAATTTTTCCTTGGATCCTTTTCCTGCCTTGCCACCAAGTCTTTATTTCATCAGAGATGGTATCAAGACCTCCTTTGGTTTTAATGATGACCCATAGTTACTGGCTTTGAAAGGTGCACACAAACACACTATGGTTTCTGTTTAAAGAAAACAAGGAAGAGCAACTTCCTCCCTCCCTTATCTTCCTCCTGGTTGTCCAGATGAAGCCAAAACTTCTTTGCACAGCCCCAGCAGAGTACACAGTGATCATTTCTCTTGTGAAGCAACATCAGTCAAACTACGCTGGTAACTACGTTTAAACTTCATTAATGGCACAAAGAATAACACTTGGGTTATTTGTTACTTGGAAACTAGTTATAAATACTATCTGACTTATGTGTCCAGTCAAAGAGGAAAAGTTATGACTAATGCAAAGGCCACCATTTTTACATCTATGAGAAAATCCCACGTAGGAATAGCAGTTGCTTGTACCCAAATGCTTCCTCAGGGCCACATCTAAGGACAGGCAGAAGGTCACAGGCTTACATGTCCGAACAGCAGTAATGTGGGGGGCAACGAAGGAGAACCTGCAAGCTTGTAGCTTCTGCTGCATCACACAATCCAAAGCTTTCACCTGTCCAAGAGGAGCTCATAAGGCAAAAGAGTCACCTCCCTCAACCTCTGCAGGTCCTGCTTAACACTTACTCCATGTTCTTCAAAGAAAGGGCTGTCTCACCCAGCATGACTTAAGGGTGCAGGACAAGGTCTCTGTTACAGCATTAGGACACTATACTTGAGGACTGAAGGTCATAGTGCAAAACACAGCTACTGCCTGAAGGCTTCATAGAAAAGGCTGAAATAACTTCCTTTTTTTTTTTTTTTGTAGATTAATTTCTTCAGTACAAACAACCAGATGAACACTTTGAAGGAGTAGGTGAGAATATAAGTGGGAAGCTAATGAGCGAACAGGGTGGTATTACCATGCCCCCAAGTGAATGTTAGCTTTGCACTATGAAAGAAGCTAAAAATGACACCTGCCAACTATGGAACTTTTGCTTGTTGGAAGGAATGAGAGCTTAAATAGCTTCATGAAATACCAGAATAGATGAGTAATTATTCAGTGAGGTACCTAAACCAGATTAATCACATCTTGGAAAGAGAAGTCTTGATAGGGGTATTTCTGTAAGTTGGAAGCACTGAAGGAAAAGCCTTCTTCATGTTCTAGGCAACCAACATCATAATCACAATATAAACAAGAAAACCTCTCACTAACACAACAATAAACTAATACAGAACAAGCAAGAAAACAACCAACCCCCCCCCCCAAAAAAAAAAAACCCCACACTGCAGGAACCATGGAGAAGATCAAGGAACTATTTAGCAGTGTCCACTCTTTGTCTTCTAAGCTAGAAAATCCAGCTCATATATTTCTGAGGGATATCTACACACATAGATCACTTGGAGACAATTACACTAACCTCAACTGCAGTGACAATGACAGTAATAGAAGCCTTACATCACCATGAGTTTTATTAAAGAACACGTGATACACTTCAAGATCACACAATTACAGACTCCTGTCCTACTGAGATTAAACATCTGGAGTTTTCAAAAGCTTTTTGGTCTTACACAAGCAACATCAGAATACACCATGATACAGTTTCTTTTCAAAAGACCTCAGTAGCTTTCCTCTTCCAACGGCAAGAAAGACTAAATTTAGGGAGCACCCCAATTTACTGTCATTTCAACCAACTCACACACCCTGAGCAACTCTCAGCAATTAACTTAATTCCAGCAGCACTACGTCACACAACATGAATATCTTAAAGCCAATGCAGTTTTAACACCTTTACATGTAGGGATCCAAAATTCCCTTGGGTTGATCCAAAAATCTCTCCCTAAACTCAGTCTCCAGAAAAAAATGCTGCTTTCCAGTTCCATATCTAGTTTTAGTTGACTAACAAAGAGTGGCTCTTATGCTGTGATGCTTTCAGAATTGTTTGCATCTGATACTAGAGACACCTCATGCCCTACTTTTGTAGGATTACATTAGTTTTCAACTCCTTTATGAGTGAGCACTGGCAGGTCCTGGGATCACATACTCATTCTTGGCCACACGAGGGCTTCCTTTTGTGCTTTCAGGATCTCGCCATCATCACCCTATGGAAACTACCAAACTCAGAAGCTCTTCACTTACCTGTAAGAACAGTCGAGCTCTTCCAGCACTGTTGCTCCTGGGTTGAGGAAGGACTTCCAGCAGCAAACCAAAGCAGAGAAGAGTTCTTGCAAGGAGAAGAGCGACAGCAGCAGAAACAACCCCCAAAGAACTAGTGAGGACAACACCCAGCTGAGGCCTTCTATTATCTGCTGATGAGGTGTTTATTGCCTTGTTATCTGGCACCTGCTGATGTAATCCCCTCATCCCAGCATTATTCTACCTGCCCTTCCACTTTTCTTCCTCTCTGGTAGAAAAGCCTCAAAGCCCTACCCTAAGAATTAGGAAATAAACTCTGAAAGTCCAGTGAAATCCTTCTTTTTCAAGGGAACAAAAAGGATAAGGGGTCATCAGAACAAGCAGCTTACCACTGTTGCAGTCCCACTGATGGCTTTACCTATACCTCAGGTGTTATTTTCTATCCTTCCCATTTCAAGTCTTCACTTGATTGTTTTCTTGAAAAGACAAAACTTCAAATCCCCCTTTGAGAGATTGTGGCCAAAATCATCTCCTTTTCCCTGCTTTTCAATGCTCCACAGGTAGTTTTCATTAAGGGCATTTTGTTTTCCTGACAGCTTTCTGAAGGGTAAAATGTTATTGTCCCCTTGAATCTCATCCATGTGCTCTTTGCGATACTGTTCAGGTCCTTTTCGGTAATTTTATTTCCTTTTCTTACAACTGAAATTGATTTGCAGAGACAGAACTCTTCAAAGATATTCCCATAAGAGCTATGGTTAGATTAAACCAGGACTGCAAACGATAATGAATGCTTCTCAAAAACAAATGTTTGTCTCATCCAAATAGTGCCCTGAATTCCCTTGAGCTTTACAATTCAGTGAGCATTAATGTTACATACCACAAATAATGGGACTTCTCGTAGAAGACAGGATGTAGCTGCTTATGCTTAATTAAAACTTGTAAGATCCGGTGTGCTGCTTTGATCTCTTGCTTTCTTGTTTCTCCACCTCTTGTGCAAAGCATCTATCAAAATCTAACCCTGTGCTGCGTGTTTGTGGCAGTGAAAGTCATGCATAGGACCTGTCTGAAGCTGTCAGAAGAAAAGGGCAGTTCCTGTCAAGGTGAAAACATTGACACATTTAACTGTGTCTGCATTAGGTTCTAGATCCATGTTAACAGTATACATGGTTTATATATCCAGATGGTTGCAAGCAGATGACAGTGACCATAGAACAGGTTTAAATACCCCATTCTAGGGAACACCATTTAGTCAAGAAGCCTATACCACAAAATATACATCACCCTACAGAAAGAACACCAATACAGGCACTGGGGCAGGACAAGAATCAGTCAGAGGCACCGTAAGATGCTGCTGGAACAGATGAGTGTCAATAGTGCTGCATGAGCTGTAGCAACAAGGCTTTCATTGCTGCCATATCTGCCCAGGCAGTAGAACAGCTCCTACTGGGAGGAGGATATTGCTTACCACCCTTTCAGGAAGAGGCTGTGTTCTACCACCTCACATCAGACCAGCAGCAGAGACACCTGCAGCTCTCCCCTCCTGTCTGCCTTTGCAAGAGGCTGTGCACTGGAGTGTGGGGCAGAGCATCAGAGTGAGCAAAGACTCTCATCAGCCACCTGGATGAAATACCCACATCTTTTCAATCGCGTGCTCTGAAGCTCTCTATAAAATCAAACCCAGCATCATAGTGCTTCACTCTTCCAACTCAGTCATTAGATTGTTGTGTTGCTGTTTCAGGCAATTATAGTCCAAAAATAGCTGTGTTTTGAGTGTGACTTCCTGCAGAATGAACAAGCTCGGTGGGTTACCTTGATCAAGCCACCTGTGATGAAGAAAAAGAAATAATTCCTTGTAATTCTAGGAGGATTTGTCTGACAACACTCTTTAAAATCTCAAATGTCCGTTTACCACCATCTTCAGCCACTGCTGTTGCCATGAAATATTTAATGAAAAAAATACCCAGCTCAGTCATGTCTTTATCTTTGAGAGTTTTTAAATGAGCAGTTATAGCAGAGAAGAAATTTTCACTTTCTGTTGATTTGGATCATTTGTGATTTCCTAAATCATTGCAAGCCTAACACAGACACAGAAATATTGTCTGGAGAGGGGGGAAATCACCTCTGAGAGTATAACTGGAGACACATGAGAATTGTTAGGAGCTTGATTTATTGATAGAAACGTTTGAACACAAAATACTCTGTGATTCATTCTGAAGGGGAAGCAAGGCTGAGTGTGTCTCACACTGCCTGATGTGTCTCTCCTACAGCCTTGTGATCAAGCTCGCAAGCCAGGCAACTGTTCTTACACAGATTTCAAGTCAAAAACCATTGCCAAGAGGAATGCTTTCAAAGCACCATGGGATTTAACTTCCTTAGTCATGTAGGCACTTTTGCAAATGTAACCCTAAAGGTCTTTTTGTGTATAGTGATGTCCAATCACAGTTTTAGAGTCAGGATGCATTTTTCCATTGGCTTTGCAGATTTATGAATCATAGAATCACAGGATGGTTTGGGTTGGAAAGGACCTTAAGATCATCTAGTTCCAACCCCTTGCAATGGACAGGGACACCACACACTAAACCATGTCACCCAAGACTTCATCCAACATGGCCTTGAACACTGCCAGGGATGGGGCAGCCACAGCTTCTCTGGGCACCCTGTACCAGCGCCTCAGCACCCTTATAATGAAGGACATCAGAACAGGAGGGCATACACAGCCCTGCTAGTGAATAAAATCATCAGCACATCAGCACAGCACTGCAGAAAAGTGGGGTATGAGAAAATTCGCTGAGGGAAACGTAAGACAAAAATCATGGAGTCTGCAGGAATTGGCTCTGGCATTCCAGGATTTCCTCCTCACTGGTCTTTTTGGAAAACAAAACCCATCTTGCAACTACTACTGAGGATTTTGTGCTGATAATCTTTACAATGCAGCCACACTGTGCCCCGTGTGTTTCAGCACCACATGGAGCTGTGGCTGCTCCATACCATGGGCATTCAGAAGTAGCTTCAAGCAGTCTTTGTATGTTAATGAAAACTGTTATATAAGTTTAATTTAAATACCCAACAGATTACTTTTGTCTCTGTAAGATCAAAAATATTTAGGGTCACAGCCTCAGAAGAGGATTGAAAAGTAATAGAGAAAGCTTAACCATACTTATTAGAGACGTGGTATTACAGACATGGACTGCTTGAAGCTCTTAGGATACAAGACAAAAGTCACTCATCATCCACAGTCATTCCACTGAAGGTAGGTAGCATCCAGGTACTGTATTTCTTTATCAGTGGATAACAAGACTTTGGCACTAAGGATCTCAGCTCACTCATGGAGTTTTTAAAGGCTGAAAGCAGAATATGACCTCTACAAACAGAATTTGTGCTGCTTTTTTTGCCATCTGTGTACAACACAACACATCACCTAGGGAGCGGCATGGCCAAGCTGCCCATGCCCTGGAAAGCCAGGCTGGCTGCTGCTGCTGCTGGCAAAGAGATGGTTGGTCATGCTAGATGGAGGCTATCGCTGGAGAAGCAAGTGGCACAAACATAAATGACTCTCAAGATTCAGGTGTCCCTGACCTGCTCTCAGCCATCTCCTCTCTGGGATGGTAAAATTCAGCATTACCCGTAGCGCTGGCCAATAGCTATGAGATCAGGACAGAAACAAGTCATACCCTGTGCTGCATCTAAGCAGTTACAAGCTTGTAAAGGTTGGAAGATCATTAGATGTATTAGTGATAAATAATACAGAAGATAGAGTTTTTAAAGAGGGTGTAATTTGCCTGAGAGATGCTACCAGGGTCATTTGGTTTCTACCAAAATTAGGTGTGTGTCTTCATGGCCAGATGCAGACAAACCCCAAATGTTGAGCTCTTGCTTTGAGCTGTCGTAGTTTTAGTTTCCAGCCTGAAAATGACAGAGCTGCATTACAACAGGGTGTTTATGACTGGCAGGATGCAACAGGAGCAGAGGAGATCATCAGCTCATCACTCAGCTTGGATTTAGCTTATCCTGCTATAGAATGACTTTCATTTTCTGGATCATTTCCCATAAAATATTAGATTTGATTTAAGCTTCAGTTTGGATAATAGAGAAGTTTGAGAAATACAAGTTTACCCGACCTTTCTCTAAGTAGGATGTTGTCCTCTGCTCTCAAATCCTGCTCTGAAATCAACTTTCTTGAATTAAAATGCACATTCCCTTCTACTCTACAACATGCACTATAATACAAGAGCTACTTGGTTTATATTGAACCATTTTGAACTGCAACCTGCAAACATTGTGTTAAGGAGCACGCCCTCAGCCTGCCGCACTTTTTAGCTCTTTGGTTTAGATTCTCTTCTTCCCTGACACACAAATTCCTAACACAGTGTTGGGAAATAGAAGTTTCTGGGTTTAAAATTAGTTTCGTGTTTTAGCACAAGGTTGCCCAGGGGGAAGGTGGCAACTGATGGATTATGAAAGATATTAACACGTACGTAAAAAGAGGAATCATTCTGTAGGTCAAAGGGTTGGTTATGGATTTTTTGTGTTACGTGAAAGCTGTTCAACTTCCTGCCAAAACTATTTCATTTGGATACTTGCTCAGCCTTGGTACTTGTTTAAATGTATTTCATGGTACAAACCTCCTTCAAGACCAGGTCATTACCATTCAGATACCTGCAGAGAGACACATTCCCATGTCGAGTTTCACTTTAGTCACTGTGAACTGGGGGAAAACATACTAATTCAACTGAGCAGAACTGGGTTGGTTTGTTTGGTTGGTTTCTCCTATTTAAAAGAACAGAAAAGGATAAGCTCCTTTACAAAGACAGTCAATTTTTCACATCAAAACTTAGCTTCATGTAAACAATTAAACATAAAACAGAGCACTCAGGAACTGCATGGCATTGTGAATTATTTGTGTAGGTGTGTGAATGTGTGCATAGATGCTGGCATTCTCTATGTATTTTTCCAGCTTTCAGAAGGAAGGCAGAACACCACAGAAACAAAGCAGACATGCACTCTGAAAGATTGAAGACGAGCTCACAAAAGAGCTCGTGGACCGAGCACACAATGTGATAGGCTGCAAGCTGTGGTCAAAGAAACAGATCTCTGCTGCTTTATTTGACTGCATGCAGAGAAGCAAAAACTTGTATGTTCTTTTCAGAGAAATAGGATTTTATCAAAGGGAGGATGAAGATGTTCTGCTTACCTCATGACTCTTGGATGTGGAATTTATGGAGGATGCTGACACCACAAGATGTGCAATAAGGGTCTAAGAGCTGGCACCAGTAAGTCACGTCACCCCAGTTCAGAAATAAGCAGCTGAACTAGACCTTTTTGCAGACCAGGTTCTGAAGATTTCAGGGTTGTTATTCAGATGGCCAGCACTGCAATTAAGGTTAAGTTTTTATGACCTACTGCAGGAGACGCAGGTTTCTAACGATGCTCTTCTGCTGGTACTATCTGATCATACTTTCAGTTAATGTTAACATTGAGTTTGTTTGGAAAGATACCCTCTCTGTTGGTGCTCAGTGGGAGCTGACAGCAGGTGCGTGTGTATTAATACTTGGATCATAGCAGCAGAGTGCTTTCGCAATGAATCTTTAATCCACACACATTTCTTGTGCTGGGGCTCACCTTTGAAGCTGGCTTAGGGCATGCAACCCTGGCTCCTTCCAGATCCACACTCAGCTGAAAGACATGCCCAGGGTGCATCTGCAGCACCAACAATAGGAGTACCCATAGAATCATAGAATGGTTTGGGTTGGAAAGGACCTTAAGATCATCTAGTTCCAACCCCCCTGCCATGAGCAGGGACACCTCACACTAAACTATGCTGGCCAAGGCTCTTCCCAGCCTGGCCTTGAACGCTGCCAGGGATGGAGCATTCACAACTTCCTTGGGCAACCTATTCCAGTGTCTCACCACCCTCCTGTTACTCCTATTGAGTATTACCTGCTAATACAGACATAGCAGTCTTGAGAAGAATTGGCACTGTACTCTTGAAAACAGGATTTTAGTGGCACATCTACAGTGCACGACGGAGAACAGGACAGCAGTACAACTCAGAGTTGTTTTGTAACTAAGGACACTGGGAATCATGAGGATAAAGGGTGGGATATAACACTATGCTTGTTTAGTCTTACTGCTTTCATCATGATCTCTGTTTCATTGCATCCTGCTGCGCTGTGCCATGAGACTGTACCAAGCTGAGGCTGAGGCAAAGAGGGTATCTCTGCATGTGAGTTCTTGGTTTTATGTCCATTCTTACTGTGGATCACGGAAGGCACAATAATTTCTTAGGACCCAGCTCTTCCGTCTGCAGTGTCTCCTGAAGTTAACAAGGTAAAAGTCACCACGATAGGGTTTATTCCAGCTAAAAGAATGCTGGGGAATATATAATTCAAAGGGAAAAGCAGCAGTTTCCAGTGGAGGAGGGAGGAGGAAAACAATCAGTATAAACCAGAAAGAAAAGATTTCGGATTTCTGCATGCCATAGACATTGATAAGAATTGCTCGTTACACCTCAGACTGAGGGCAATATATCACAAAGAAAACTAATTTCTCTGACCTTGTGCACATGTCTTTCTCATGGACTAGATCTTTATGTTTTCTTCTTGTTTTCAAAAGCACAAGGGAAGTGTAGAATATTCAGTAAGCCTGTCATAGAAAAGCAATATATAGGGCAGACTATTCCTCTGCTGTAAGATTTTTCCTTGCTATAGATGCTAAAACACTTGCACAAAATTAGTTCTGTGCAAAACAGTGCTCCAGTATTTTGAGGAGAGCATGTGAAAAATACGAGAGAAAACCTAACACGGTTTCTCATTCTATGGTTATGACCACGGTGTTTGAGCTGTAGTTAATAGGACCTTTGGGGGCTGGCAGTGGTTCTGCAACTTATTCATATGGAACGGATGAAGTGCATAAAGAATGCATCTACATGCGTAAAAGGGATTTAGGAATCCTGCACATTAGGGGAAAAACTGATGGTAGATCTGGTTGGAGCATCAACATTTAATCTTAATATCTTGCTTCCTTCTGGAAGAAACAATTACAACATGAGTCCAATTCGAAGCCCAAGAAAATCAGTGCTATTTGCTCCAATACATTAACAAGTGACAGCTAGGGCAAGTCTGTTCTAGTACGACCAGCCCAGGACAAACTAGGACAAATTTTAGCAGATCCTGACATATAGAGGATAAGTCCCTGTCTACTGCAACCCCTTTTTATTTTGTTTTTAATTTAATGTATTTCTGCATTGCCAAAGCAATACTGTGCGTAACTGATCATATAGGGACCTGCATCATACACAGGTACTTGAGTGGCTGCATGTAGACTTATGGTTAAGGGGGTTGAGATCTTTACCCAGAACTGTCTCTTTAGTCCTTCTCTTTATTCTTTAATCAAAATTGGGAGAACTATTCAAACTTGTAGTAAGTAGAACTTGTAAAAGAAGCAAACCACAGAGCAGTCAGGTGAGACTCAAAATGAGTTTCAGCATTTTAGTGCAGAATGAGAGATTTTCAGGTAGGTATCTAGTGACTTTTCAGCATCTCAGACATATAAATCATTATAACACTCATTCAAGTGGCTAATGCTGCTTTCCAAGCATTTTTTTTTGATACATATGAAACAAACACATAGCAGAAGATTCAAAACCACCCAACAACAAACAGCCAAACCACACACCAAAGGGAGAAAGCTATAGCAAATCTACTCCAAGCTGAAGGACATTGCAAGCCCTACTAAAAATCAACACAAGGGGCTAAGTCAGAACTGTTGTTCCAGCTGAGGTCTTGGAGCAATATCTGTAGTTTGCCTTTGCTGCTTTGTATTTCCCAGATCGTAAATTGTCTAGTCTCAGCTCTTCTTTGTCACTTTCTGATGGCTGAAAGCAAAAAGAGACACAGCAATTGCAGAAAAGACATGTGTAAACATGCACACAGAGGATATAAGCTCAGGCTATACCTTGCAGAACTGGGAAGCTACATGAAGCGCTGGCAAGAGAGCCAGCTGAACTACTGGAACTAGAGTGCCACCCATATCCCAGGTTGGAAGTCTCTGTCTATCTTAAGTATTTGTGTGTTGTACTTTACACAGCTCGGTTCTTCTAATGGCAATGTTTCCTTAAACTGCCAGGTCACTTGTCCGGGAACTTCCTTTCTGCTCTTTGAATTATTTCCTTCACCTCAACCAGAGATATCAATGGGAAAGGCTTTGTGGTAAAGGTGGTATTTATTACACAGCAGAATAGAGCATGCGAAAAATTAATGATGTAATTATCAAAGGTTTCCATTTACTCGGAGGGGCAGAATTTGCCCTGTAGATACACAGAAACTGTTCAGATGATCCAGAAATAACCGGTAGATAAAAACTAAAGAACCACTTCCAACCTCCATGGGGAAACGACCTCCAATGCACTTTCTGGAGTGTCCACATGAACGAGATGAAATAGAGTGCAGAATTTTAGGGAAGTGTGCTTTTTGCTTTGTTCTTAACAAAAGAAACCAACCAGACATCTTCAAAAAGCTTGTTTGCAATATATTCCTCAAAGGGCCTTGCTGTGTTCTTCTCTGAGAAGGCAGAGGGCTTTTGTTTTGTGCTAGCCAGACAGCAATGCACCAGATGTGTGATCCAGTTCTTCAAGAAAGTGCCTCTAGAGCATAAAGGCCAATTCAGGCACTTTGATTTCAGATATATTTTGGGAAGAACACACTGTTGTAGCACAAAAATAATAGTTATGTAAAAAATTATGTGGAGGAAAATGATAATCTTCAAGAAAACTGTGTGGTTTGAGTTCTTGTTTCCAAAGAGTTTCAAGCATTTTGAACAGAATAGGTGAAGATAAGCAGGTAATTCACATGTTTACTTTGTGCCTTTCCTTTGCTTCTTGTGCAAAGGCAAACTGGAACTAGGGTGCTGATTTTTGTTGGTTTGGATCAATCAAAAAGATACATGGTCTGAGCTCTACATGTGTTCTGAATGAAATTAACCAGTAAATTCGTTCCTAACTGAGTTAGTTTTAGTTAAGTTTATTTCACTATTGGTTTTCATTTTTTCCTTTTGGAAGCACTGCTCTTTCAGAAGCTTAGTGTCTTTGCACCATACTTTCCTATCAGCTACACGGATAGAAGGCCAAGGTAAACCCTCTTGAATTTCACTGTTGTAATTTACCAAATTTTCACTTACTCTACATCTGTTGGTAATGATTCATAGATCTGAACAGTATTAGAAACACACTGACACCTCATCTTTAACTTCTCTCTTCCAACTTGTCTTAGACTTGTCATAGAACATAATGATGTTCCAAGCAAAGGACATTTTGTGCTTTAGCAGATTTCATTCCTTGGCTTTGCATACAACAATGGAGAAAGCCCCCCAGCCTGTCTTCCTTGTGAAGCCTATTACATTGACATATTAAAGTCCTCTTCCCCCTTACTGACGCTAAAGAGCAAAGTTCTTCCTTCATTAGCCGACTAACGCAGACAGAGCAGACTTTATTGCTCCTATCTCTCATGGTTGTGCTGACATTTCCACAGCCTAATTGTGTTATTTCTTGAAATCTTTTGAATTGTGATTTTACAACAGGAAAGCACACTGTTCCTTCTGCTGGTGCTACATTACACAACGCTCCTTTCATTTCTGTTGTGTTTGGCCATTCCAGGATGCTGTTGACTCTACCAGTCAGGCACAGAAATAACAATTTTTGTTAAAGAATAAAGCAAATAATTCATTTGAATTCAGTTGCCCCAAGCTCATTCTAACCTCAAAATAGTGAGTCACCCAGGTTTCTGCTTTAGAATAAGAGCCAGAGCTAGTAATGAGCTACACACATCAACTCTATTTTCATTCTCATACCAGAGCAGTTGGTGCTTTACATATGAATACAAATTCTCCAAAAAAGAAATTCTAAATGAGATTTTCACGCTTTCTCATTCATAAGTAAACAACTTCCTAGTCATTTCCTCATGGACAAGGGAGCACAACAGTCCTCCTGCAAGCATATGGGCATTTTCAGAAGGTGGAAGGCAGAGGGGCCCAATTGCTTCCAGGGAAGTTAAAGATCAATAACCTTTGAGAAGAAGAACTGAAGCTGAATGAAACTCCAGTAAGGGGCTTAAGATGAAAGACTCTGTGTCTTGACAACACATTTACTGAGCGTGCCCACTGTGCAGGAGAGCTGAGTCCCCTTGCATCCTGGGTTAGGGACAGACTGCCAGAGGCACAGTGCGGCAGCTGAGATTTGAGCTCTGCGTAAGTGGATTGCATATGGATCTTAAATTACTACCTTCTGCATCTTGATAAACTTCCGTATCTATGTTGGCTGCTTTAGAAAACATTCTAAACATTTTCTTTACTGACCTCTTAAATCAGCTTTAATGATTCCAAAGGAGCTGGTTAACAGTGGCTTTCAATATGCCTAGGTACAGAGAAATCTAACCAGGGTTCTAGGTCATCTCGTGTGTTTCACCATGAAATAAACAGTTGCAGCTCATCTGAGAACCAAGCCAAAGAGGCAAAAACTGTCTTCCAGCGAACAGCTTTAGGAAGGAAAGCTTCCTGGTATGCAGCAAAGACGTGGGGAATATATAAAAGCCTTAAACGTCCTGCAACACCATTTTTATTGGGGATCTGACTCTTATGGGCCACCACCTGATGACAGCAGAGGATTATTTTAATGAACTATTATATGGTTTAGATTTTTCCATGGACAAGATGTTATGTTTTTTTTATTGAAGCTTACCTAGTCCTAATCGGAAACAGATAGGGGGTGCACCTATTCCTTACATATGGAAGTTTAACCAGTTTTTTATTTACCACTTTACCTGCAGATCAGATTGAACAAGTATTTCCACCATTTCCTCCAGGATGGGAATGGTGTGGCAGAGGAGAAAAGGACAGAGAGGAGAAGATCTGGTGATGAATTTCCTTCTGCTTTCATTACAGGAGAGGATGAGCTGACAAAATAAGTGCAGCTCTGAAAACCACTGAACCTTGAAACAGCTTGGTAAATAAATGTCCTGCTTGGCATTTTGTGCAGAGAAAATATTGGGGGAAAAGTGTATTTGATTAATCATTAATATTTATGATAGAACCTGGAAATTTCAGTGTGAAATATTCAAATATAAACCCCGGAAGATAGAAAATACAAGCCGTGCACAAACCGATTCTCACATCCAGCTACCCTCAGTCCTTTTACTGTCACAAATATCCCTGCTCTCCAGCTACTCTTCCCAGTCTTCCTTTTTCCTTTAATAAGTTGTGGCATTTTCTCATGTATCAGGTGATGCGGAACACCTACATACATATGCTATATACGTATCTTATGCTTTCTGACTTCTGAGTTGTTCTAAGGGTTCATCAAGGGGACATTAAGCAGCTCTCAGGCTTTGATAATTAAGCCAGCAAGGGGGAAACGTAAATGCTGTTGTTCAGTTTATTGCCATGTTTACACATTCTCGTGGTATATAGAGAGCTCTGTTACGCCACTGAGTTCTAAAAATGAGCATTACACTTCAGAGAAAATACCTAGAAACCAATTCTATTATGTTTCTATACCCAATTTTGACCATAACCCTTCAAGATATACAAAGGCCTGAGATGTTAATGCTGATTTAAATAAGGTTTAATTTCACTACAACTGGTAAAATTAATGACTTTCTAGGAAATGGAATGAACTGGTGCTGTTTTTTCCTTAATGTTCACTCTCTCTTCTTCAAAGACATGAGATACCTCTTGTGATGCTTCTCTACACAAACAGCAGTTAGAATCTTTTTAAATCTCTTTTAAAGCCACTTTCAAGTGCAAGTTCACCCGTGGTTAGAATTGGTAGAAAAAAACCCAACCGACTAATGAAAAGAAGACTTGTAATAGTCTCAAAATCTGGTAACATGGCAAATGCTCCGTTCCAAACAGAAATTATACATAAAAGTTTGAATGGGATATAAAAACCCGATGGGTATATGCAGTACAGTAAGGATGAAGGAAGTTTTCCATGTTTCACTTAGAGATTTAAAATTGCCAGCCTATCTCCTATCTCAGACAGTGCTGGATAGCTATATAAACCATACATGGCACCAGAACGGGAATACAGTGTTCCTCCCTATGGCCAACCCTACTAGCATCTGAGAGACAGCAGCTCAGAGGCTGACAGGGGCTACAAAGACACCCTTGTATTTAGTAACTAACTGTCAACAAAACTATATTCCATCAATTTAATTTTCTTCTTGGAGGCCTCTTTTAAATTTTCAGTCTTTTGTGATAGTGGGGTTATTGGGACATCTCTTACTCCTTCTGCTAAGAGAAATGGGAATAACAATCACCTTCTTCCTACTTTTCATGCTATGTTGTACTTCCAGTACGATGCTGCTTTTTAAGGCTGGAGTGTCTTCTTGTATTTCCATTTCTGGTTTTGACTCTGATTTAGTCTCTTCTCACCTAGAAGTTCCACATTTCTATCCCTCTCATCAATCTTTAAGGCAGAGGGACGATATTGTCCAGTGTAGAACAACTAGACACTATATTGCTTTCTGATTCCATTCTTTTTCTTATTGTTTCTCACATCTAGCTTACATTTTGTACCACTGCTGATATTTTTGGAGAACAAGCACCAAGACCACAGTGACTCCAGGCCCCTTCCCTGACATGTAAGAGCTCACACAGAGCTTGTTACTGTGTCTGCTTATTTTAACTCGGTGCTTTTTGCATTTTTCAATAATGAAACTGTTCTATCATTCAGCCTGTTTCACAGCATGAGGAGAGCTTCCTGCAGCTCCTCAGGCAGCCTTGTTTTGACTATTCCTGTAGCAATGACAAGCGGCGGCACCCTGTGATCACCCACTTGTGCAGCCCACACTGACTATGCCCAGCAGCTCCAGTCCTGAGCCATCTCACAGGCATCCCCTTCTTCATCCTTCTCTCCCAGCATGCGAAGTGACTGCTCATCCCCAGTCCTGCTCCCCACCTTTTTTAAGGCATGACCTTCCCTAAATACTGATCAAATGTGGAAGAGGACTGAAAACCACTGCCACTGAAATACCTTCTTGTCCACTAGAGGGAAGTGCCTCCCTGATTAGGATTAGAGGCATGACAAATCAAGGCAAAAGATATTGTGAATTTCTAAATTGAGAGGCAACACTTGCTTTGAACTTTAATAGTAATTAAAAGAACTAACAAAAACCTAATTATTTTTTCCAGGATATTGACACATGAGGTAACAAAGAACCCTTTATAGTGACTTGTGTTAGGCTTGCCTTATTGCAGGCTTCTCCATGCTATAAAAGCTTGCTTAACAGATTAGCAGGAAATTGCTCTAGAATAATAATTTAAGAAAATGAAGGTTAGGTTTGTATTTCTAGCAAAATCTGTGTCGTATTCAACTCCCTGAAAGAAGAAATACCATTAACCTCTCATGAAACAATGGTAAATGGCTTTCAAATAATTGTCAGTCTAAAGATGAGTCACACAGAGAAGTCACCTGAGTAATGTTATATTTGTCTCTGAGCTGACACATGTAAACCCAGCCTTTTCTTTCTTCTGCCTATTTATATGGTACTACCAAAGAAAAACTGGTAAAGGTAGAAGGTACTGAGCTACTGAAATATTGAAGTATATCAGTGATTTAATAGATTTGAATAGAGCATGCTCACAGCTAACACTGTGGAAGGAATTGCATGCTTTATTTCCCGTAAAGTTCAGGAACTTAAGCATGAGAGGACTGGGTCATACACAGACACAGCATGACCACTTTGCATTCTCTTTTCTGTCTAAACACCAATAGAGATCCCACCATTTTTGGCACATTTATAAATGCATCAACAAAAGTACTGCAACGTCTTCAAAGACCTAACATTAAAATCCTCCAGCAGACTCAGCAGCTTAAAAGGTCTGCAGTGCTGGTGTCCTCAGCATAAGCAGGACATGGAGCTGCTGGAGCAAGGCCAGAGGAGGCCACGAGGATGATCAGGGGCTGCAGCACCTCCTGTATGGAGACAGGCTGAGAACATTGGGGCTGTTCAGCCTGGAGAAGAGAAGCTGCGTGGAGACCTCAGAGCAGCTTCCAGTGTCTGAAGGGGGCTACAAGGATGCTGCAGAGGGACTCTGCATCAGGGACTGGAGCGACAGGACAAGGGGTGATGGGTTCAAAGTGAACCAGGGGAAGTTCAGGTTTGATCTAAGGCAGAAGCTCTTCCCTGGGAGGGTGCTGAGGCGCTGGCACAGGGTGCCCAGAGAAGCTGTTGGCTGCCCCATCCCTGGCAGTGTTCAAGGCCAGGTTGGACACAGGGGCTTGGAGCAACCTGCTCTAGTGGAAGGTGTTCCTGCCCGTGGCAGGGGGTTGGAACTGGATGGCCCTTTGCAATCCAAACCATTCTGTGATTCTATGATTTCAGAGATGAAGCCGTTGTGCAGTGGTTCTCTACTCGAGTGAGGTTTGAGCTCCTACTTCACTGAAACTCTCCTTTACCACAGTTTTGATTTTTCATGAGCAAATAATAGCATAATTTAATTAGAAACAAGTAGGTTTACTGAGGAGGTAAATACTCTATCTTGAAACAACCTGTGTTTAGATGATATCTAATCCACATTCCCTAACATTGTCACTTAACTGTCTCCTGAGGGAAGAAATTCTCATTTTATTATATAATAAAACTATTGGTTTAGTATGAAGGGAAAAAAAGAAGTCAGAAACAGGTGACTAAATACCATGGCAGTGACTCTCACTCTTGTCTGCCAGAGCTCTGCACTCTTTGTTTCACACAGAATCAGCCCAAATGCAGAGGGCTTCAGTCTTCCGGATTGCATTTGAGCCCTTTATGCCCTTCAGCAAATCTTCCTCCAATATGCTCCTATCAGTTAAAACACTTCAATATACCGGCAGGAAAGGCAATAGGAGAAGGGGTGGTGGGTTTAAGATGAAACAGGAGAGACTCAGGTTGAATACCTGCGGGAAAGTTAGGGAGAAGATGGAGCCAGACTCTTTACTGAGGTGGATGGCAGGATGCAGTGGTCATAAATTGGAAGAGGGGAGGTTCTGGCTGGACATCAGTACATTTTCACTATGAGGATTCTTATGAGGTTGCAAACTCTTCCTCCTTACATATTTTCAAGACCTGACTTTTCAAAATCCTGAGAAACCTGGTCTGAATTCAGCTTTGACCCTGCTTTGAGGGAGATTTTGGGCTGGACACATCCCAAAGGTCCTCCCAGCTGATTTCTTCTGTGACTCTAATTGTATCTCTTTACAGAGGAGTCTTACAATTATTCTGCTTTTATTTTTCCCTATCCAGATTAAATAATAGCAACAGATTCAGCCTTCCTTCAGAAACTACTTTTTTCACAGACTTGGCTGTTGTTTTTTCTCCCATCTGGCCTGTCTCTCGTTTCTCCCATCTTTCCTGAAGGGCACTGAAGTTTTGATGTGCTGAGAACACATTTCTAGAATGAGACCAGTGATATCATCAGAGAGATTCTCAATTGCTATGTAAGTGCCAAACCTTCAATTGAGATGGCTGCTTAAAAGAACACAGAGCACAGGACAGCACACACAGCACGGTATGCTGAGACACGCATACTCTGCACGCAAACAGTTCGGAGCTGCTCAAAGTGCGCTGTGTAGCTCCTCAGCCGTGCAAGACTTTAAGTGTACAGACTTGAGCTACTCTGAAGTCCAGCTTCTCATGCATCTGCGTCTCCTTCTCCAAACGGAGAGAGTTTTTCTCACTTTGTGCTCTTTCCCAGAGTACTTTCAAACACACCATTTTTCACCAGAAACCTTCAGGTTGGCACCGTTAATATTCCACCCAAAGATGAATGAAGAACTCTTGAAGGGAACAGAAATGGGTTTGCAGCTTTATGCAACGGGCAATGCTTTGACACCAAGAGTTTTTTCAGTTTTCTGTAAACAACCGTATCCCAATACAACTAAAACACGTCCTGCAATAAGCTTGCAAGGAAAAGGCCTTGGAGTATTAACCTAAGAGATCCTTCCCACCACCGTGTCCTGTTTCGGGAACAGTAATGCCCTTGCTGTCAAGGGCGGAATGTGTGCACGGGGCAAATATCCTAAGGATGATGAGAAAACAGGACCTAAGAAAGAAGTGAGCTCATTTTTTCCTAAAGAAAAGATTGAGGAGGACTTTACCACCAGTCTTCAAAAAGGAATGGAGCGGCCTGCTCTCCATATCTGTAACAGGGAGGGCAAGAAACCATTGACCTGAGGTGCAACAAGAGCTAATTGAACTTCTAAAAGAGGCTAAGAATATGAAAATTGACAGAATCAGGATTTCCATCTTAAGGAGTCCTTAAGAGACAGTCAGGAATATTGTGGGAGAGCAAAATACTATATAACATGCCAAGCTTTTGTCAGCTCTATGTTCCTACAGTTTTGTGTGTAAGCAGCTGATGAAGAAGGAAACAATTGCCTGTGTGGCGTAACACAAACAGAAGGTGAGCCAAAGCACCTCATGGTTTGCAGCTTCACTGGGTCTGGGTTTATCCAAACATCTAGAACATCACACAGCAGCATGAAAAACAACAGCAGACCGTGTTAAACTAAGCAAGAACTTCAGGTGCTTTTATTGCAAGACACTAAAAACCAGCTTAAATGTCAAAGTTAGGCTCCAGTGAATGGAATGATCAAAAAGAACTAGCCTCCTTACTGTGACAGACAGAGCTCCTCACGCTATTAGAAGTTGTAGTCAGGTCACTTTAAAGAAGACCGTGGCCAGGAACTCTAAATGTATTAACTGACAAGAATATGGCAGTGGCAATGATTATTGTGATTCAGCAGCCTAAAGCTTCACCAAAGGAATACTTAGAAGCAAATGATATTGCTTAGGTCATGAAGTTAAAACAGCAGCAGCAAAGGAAACATAATATATCCTTTCAAATAAGACAGGGAACATTTCTGTTTTCCCCTTCCCGTTCCTTTTTTCACAGTCTCCATCATCAATCTCACATCGCCCAAACCTGATTACTTTGGGAGACTAAGACTACTGTTAATGCAAGTGAAGGCAAACCAGGAAGTGAAAGGTAAAGTGGTTTAAAACTTTGGCTAATACAAGGAAAACAGTTGTAGAAAACAAGGGCTTTGAAGCGCTGACACTTCAAATATGCAAGTGCTGCCATAGAAAGAGGGACAGCATCCAGCTTTGACTGACACGTCGAAATCTTGCTACCTGACAAAGAGAGTGATCTGGTGTCTGCATCTTTTTGATCCAGATGTTTTCTGATGGCAAGGTTACAAAGGAGAAAAGTCCTTCAGCAGTTTTTGAAGCCATTGGGACCATCCGCTTTTAACACGCCTCTTGAGAATAAACAAGCTCCTTTATTGGGAAAAGGCATTTAAAAACGGTGGCAATGTTAGAGGTTCTTTAGGGAATGAAATAGTTGAAGTGTACTGCAATGTAAGGGACTTACAGGAAAGGCAGTTATTCTGTTAGCAGAGCAGAGACATTGAAGAAGGAGAATACCAAGGGTGGAACGGACAAGCGAGGGCTTAGGTAAACAGATGCACTTAGATGCCAAACTGTATTGATTTGTGCCTCAAACTGAAATCTAAATCCCCAGCTGGGCACATACCAACTCTGTATAAGACAAGAGAAACCAGACAGGGACACAAGAAAGCCCCCGAGCAGGAAACTCCATGAGGCTAGCTAACAGCCAACATAATGCAACTGCATCCAAGCTTCTCCCCTCTCCAGAGGTTTCATAGTCAACCAAGAACCCCTCTCCTTTGGTGGGGGGAAGAGTTACCAGCAAGAATTCTAACGAGGGCAAAGCCCAGGAGAGCTCTTCAGGAAAAGCGATTATTCCTGTTTAAACTCAGAGGAGGCAGAAAGAGCTTTCATGTTTGTACAGCCTTTAATAAAGCAGAGCCAAATGGGACAAAGCCAACACCCAAAGGGGAAAACAAATTCCATCACCTTTCTTTAAGTCTTGAATTTAATGTTCTTGCCCAGAAGGTGAGAGGTTCAAGTTTAAATGCTGTGTCAAGAATGAAAACCATCAAGAGCCAAACTTACCCTGATACTGGGTTATTTCTGTAGGTAGAAAAAGCTGAGAGACTGATGGACACGAACTAAACTCTCCCATGTGCACACACAAGTGTTATTAGTAGCCACTTGGCTACCATGAGAAGATTAGCGTTCTAGTTCACAATTGCTTCAGCTCAAACCTTGAGCAGAAAATGTGCAACTGCTCTCTTGAACACCTCAATAGGTACTCCTATAAAGCTAAACAGAGCAGACCCAACCCCTTTTTTTTGCTCCATGGTCAAGTGCACAACTTGGTTTTTATCCACTGAATTCTCTCAAGTGCAAAACTGCACCCAAGCTGCTGATCAGAGAAGTTTCTGACACATGTCCCTCACCCTTTCTGTGTCTTTTTTGAGAAGCAGCAGAGAATCACACACCAAAACTGGGAGGGTGAAAATAGTGCTTAATAGTTAAGCAGATGAATGATCCTGGACCTGAAAAATCCCTTTGGGAAGTCAGGGATGCCGCTATTCAGCTTACAGAGCCTAGCTTTTCAGACAGAGGGATGTTTGCATAGCATAGAGCATCTCTGGAACTGCAGCTATAGCTTGGAGTCCTCCCTCTTTCCTGCTCCATCACAAGGTAGTTGTGATCTTTGTGAAAGCATCTTCATGGCAATTTTTGCATGAAAAAGTGAAGTCCTATCACTACATTGTAAAGGATATTTTTTGCATGCCCTGCAGACCAGGGCAGTGCACCTCATATTCTTCTTATGGGAATACAAATCTGGTTTTAGCTCCTCCAGTTTTCCCAGTTCCTACTAACATATTTCTTTAAGTGAAGAACAGGAGAGCCCTCCTGTGGCTAATTTAACACCTATTATATAGCCCAGATGCTATGGCTGGCAGTAAAAATTTTCCCATATGTAAGTTTTCTTTTATTCTCACCTCTGGTCTCACCCTGTATAAATATGGTTGATAAAGGCATTACCTCTCATTGTTTTCCTTCCACTAAAATAAAAAATCCATTCCTCATACCATATCTATGCTTCATTTCCAAGTTGATAATAGGAATGTAAATTCTCAAGTTCTGAAATGTTTGTGTTGAGGGTTGTAGGGCATATGGCAGGTTTATTATGCATAAAGCCCTCATTCTTTCCAAGTTTCTTTGCTCTCAGAAGATATAACTGTAATTCAAAGACAGAGGTCAAAACTAGCAAGTTATACATCTGCTGTATGTACATATACTCACACAGAGCTTCTTACCCGAGAAGACAACAGGTAACAAACCAGTGGGAGTATGCAGAAGTACAAAGCCAAGAAGCATATTAAGTAACCCCTAGTTTTTGTATGAGCTTCTCAAAGGCGCTTCCAACTAAAGACAATCAGAGAATATCTGGGGTTGGCAGAACATAGAATGGTTTGGGTTGGAAGAGACCTTTAAAGCTCATCCAGTTCCAAACCTGTGCCAGAGGCAGGGACACCTCACACTAGAGCAGGTTGCTCCAAGCCCCTGTGTCCAACCTGGCCTTGAACACTGCCAGGGATGGGGCAGCCACAGCTTCTCTGGGCACCCTGTGCCAGTGCCTCAGCACCCTCCCAGGGAAGAGCTTCTGCCTTAGATCTAGCCTGAACTTCCCCTGGTTCAGTTTGAACCCATCACCCCTTGTCCTGTCACTACAAGTCCCTCTCCAGCATCCTCATAGGCTCCCTTCAGATTCTAGAAGTCTGCTATGAAGTAATGCTTTATATGCTTTTGGTGTCAAATTGATAAAGCGATGGTTAAAAAAGGGAATCAATGCTCTAATGTTCCCTTGTTTCTACTTCTTATCCAATTCAGGGTTAAATTAATCTGAGTCTTGTACTGACATCAAAAGAAGCATCTTATGTGTTTTCTTAAGCCTGCGTTTAACCCTTAGGAGGCACTCATCACTATGCAGGTAATGTGATAGTGATCGTATCCTCAAGCCTCTCAAAGGCACCCCTTTTCTACTCTGTTCATAAGTCACACTCACTTCCTCTTCCTCCATATCTACTCAGTATTGGTTTTTTGCTCCCTCCATTTTAAACTAACATGAAAAAACATTCCAGGGCAGATGCTGTTGGATCAGTACATGGGGAATATTGATGTTTGAGAAAGATTCAGGTGGACAACAACTGTATTCATTTTGTTACTATATTTACCTTTTTCTGCACATGAATTTTTTCTAGCATAACATAAATATGGTGGAAATGAGAAAAGCAACTTACCCAAATATCAATCAGTAATACAGGTTTTGGCGTTCACAGCTGGTCTGTCATTAATAGCATTGCAGAAAGAGACAACATAAATTTTACTCTTAAACAGAACTAAACCAACGCCATTGAAACAAAAGGTCTAGAGGCTCCATATGCAGAAACTGTCTGAACCACCTCAGATGGAGCATCACGAAAGCTTGACCATACCAAGATGTCAAAAGTACATGAAGACATAAGCTGTGTTTTCAGATGGTAAGACCGGGACCGAGAGCATAGATGTTAGCTTGCCTTCTAAAGAGGGTGTTAGGCCAATGTGCTTAACATATCTGGATTTTAGGACTTGTCTAGAAATAAAATAACTGATATAGCTATCTTTCTGTTAGTCCTAACTGTGCATTCTCTTCTTCATAATGACCTGAATTAATAATATAAGTGGAGAATGTTTTCAGCCCAAAATAGAGGGTAATACGAAAACAGAAAGTTTAATAAGTGGTTTGAGCCTATTTAGGCTGAGATAGGTCGCTGGGAAACACATAGAAACTCCCTAGAACTGGCACCAGTATGACAACCTTCAATCCTGGCTTAATAATGGAACATACGAACCAAACTGGTGCCTTCTGAAGAGGTGACACCACTGCGTGTAGTGTGCTGGTGCTGCCTCCTAGTGACCTGCCTGTTAAATCAATGCTTGGGCTAAAAACCACTTTTCTTCTTGGAAAGACAGTTACTTCTTAGTCTCCATTGACAAAAGCACATTCGTGAGCTGGTTGCCAACTGCATTTGCAGCCAGGGTATCTTCCCATTATTTTTATTTGTCTATTCATCAGTTCACTCACAGTTCAGAGGTGACGGACAGGTTTAAAATCTGCAAGACACAAGTCAAACTTATTTGAGAGACATCAGCAGTTCCTCTGAGTGCCTGGGGACCCAAGGGTTAGGCCATTTAAGTAAGCCTGCTTTTAAGAAAAGAGGATAGAGAAGTACTTTCACCTGACACAACCAACCTGCTCAGTAGGCAGAAAGGTGCCCTCTAACTCCAATACTGCACTATGACATTTTTTAAAGTAGTTTTTCCTATGACAGGTTTTTTCCACAGGGAAGAACAAGACATAAATATTGCATTCTTATTCTGGCCTCTGGTTAGATGACACGCACAAGTTCTCATTGTATTCTGGCTACAGAACTCAGCACAGTCTCATACGTATGTATACACATATATACATTTAGGAACTTGTGAATAATTTGCGTTAGAATAATACCAACAGTGATTTATAAAGCCACTCCTAAGGGTAAAATTGTATTCAAAATGAGACTAAAGATTCTGTCTCTTCTTCATCTGCTGAATGAATGCTTGAAAGCCTGGAGCTGTATAAGAAAAACCAGGCTGAAGGTGTCCTTTGAGATATTCATTAAAGAAATTCATCAAAGGGATACAGGATTAGAAGGTTTGCGAGGATCATTGGTTTATAAGGATCTCTGCTTACCAGGTTCACAGCTTCACTGGAGGAGACCTTATGCTTAAAGATTCTAAGGGAAGTTGGGTGCTGGGTCAGCACAAATTGGAGATGATCTGATTTTGCATAGCGTGTGTTACTTTTGATTTCCTACTACAGGTGAAATACCTCGTTATCACTTCAGCATTGTCTTCTTCCTGCGTACTTATCCAGCAGCTTACATCTGTTGATAGTGCCTTTCATTTGAAGTCAGATGAGCAAACGTAGTTAAGCACTTTTTAAGAATAACCTTTGAGAATCATAGAATATTGAAAGCTTTTTTGCTCGTCAACAAAACTCTTCCTTAGAGAGCCTGCAAGGGCAGCAGCAAATCGGGAATGTTCCTGGCTACAAACTAGAGATGGAGCAAACGTTACACTTTTACTTTAAAGCAGAAGAGCTGGGCAAGATAAATCTTGTAATCAGAAACCCCTGAACCGGCAGCCTATTTCTGACCATTATGTGTAACTGGAGAATGTGAAAGCCACGCAAGCTCTGCATTTAATAAATGTTCAAATGTTGGAGTGGTTTTATTACTGGAAATTACAGGGAAAATCTAGAGACCAAGCATTATTCGTAGCAGTTTTTTGCCAAGTAGATTTGGACAATGGAAGAGCCGAAAATCAAAGGAATCACAGTTGTTTGTTATTAGATGTAAGTTATTTTCCTCCCTTACATGAAAGAGCTCAAGCTATTTCACTGGCGTTTCTCAAGGAGGACTTTTTCAGCACTTTAATGTCAGAGTTTAAAGCCCTATTCTGTGGAAGCTTAATTCTCTGCTACTTTTGGAGGAGTATCCCTGAATCAACCATGTCTCTACTGAGCAGTTCAACTGCTCTGGGACTGGGAAAGAGAGCAGTGTGTGCAAGCACAGGCAGCAAACTCTTTTCCATCAGTCACCTGGATTAATGACTGGTTCCACTTCCACAGAAAGATGGAAACATGTGTACAAGGGCACAATGGATGTTTTTCTTTAAAGGGAATCTCTAGAAAAATCATCAAGGACAAGACAGAGTTTGCTTCTTTGTTTTCCCAAAAAGTGACAAGATCTGCAAAATAATATTTGCTAAGGAAATAGATAAAAGTGTTCAGTGTTACAGCAATGCATGGGCTGAGTTGGAGCTTCAGTTGTGGATTGGTAACTCTAGGATAAAGACAAGTCAACTTAGTCACATCAGCCTTTTGGGGGTCACATCCGCCAGAGTGGATGATGTACCCAGGACACTGAACAACTAACGAGCAAATGGGTTCCCCCTCTCGCAGCTTTCAAGAGTACAGCCAGGTGCAGGTTTCCACTTGGAGGATTCTTGGGTCACAAAAAAGGAGATCTCAGGATGATTAACTTTTTCCCTGAGGAATTGAATGTCAAGGAAAAGGCTGAAAGACATCGCAACTGCAGGGCTCGTGGATCAACAGCTCCCATTTGGAGCAAAATGGATCTCAAATGAAACGTAAAAGCAGTAGTCAGAATTCTTTCCATCAACTCTCATCTTACAGCAAACCTCCAAAGCATGCAGTGACACTGAGGTCTGTTAGCACTAAGGAAAAACCAAGTGTTTTATGTTTCCAGATTCTAAAGGAATTTGTAATCTTATTTTAAAAAGCTCTTTACGAAGAAGAGTTTAGAGCTTTCTTTATAGCTGAGGAAGGAATATGATCTCATTCCAAATTATTCTGAGAATATTGGGTATTTTGGAAGCAGAAAATCTTCTTGCTGAACTTCAGAAAAGTGCCTTTAAATCAGATTTAACTCTAAGATTCCCAGGTTTCTCGTAGAGTTAAGAGTCAGCATTTCCACCAGTGAATTGAAGCATAAGTTTATGTTGTTGCATAACCTTCTTTGCATGCGTTGGGCATTGAAATACATATTAAACGTAATTTAGGTACAATTCTTCTATCCCTTTTTGTTACAGTTCTTGCTCTTTTTGCTGCCATCATTGATCTATTGCAGAGGATGTGTTATTATTGACAGGTTGTGTTGTTGCGAGTCTGAAAGAGTCTGTTTTCCCCTTGTTATTTTGTTTACTTCCTTGTGTGGGAAGACAATCAAAGGACCGAACAAGGAGATATGTCATGCACAGAAAAATAGGAGCAACAAGACTACTATTGTCATGCTCACAAGTATCTCTTCCCTACCTGAGATTTCAGCCTGCTTAAATGCTTGTTTCAGACAGAGGTGCTCCCTCATATATTCGGCTTTTTAAGTTGCTAGTTTCTGACTTAAGGCTAAGTCTGTGGTAACATGGCAAATTTTACACTCAGTGCTCAGAGCATCAATGAACTGATTGTTGACACAGGTGAGCTGTTTGCATTTTGTTTCATGGGTCACAATATACAAGCTCTCTCTCACCTGCAGCTAGCACTATTGACATCCTTGCTTTGCTTGTATGAGCCCAAGTCACAAAGACCTGTAGGGCATCAAGTCAAATCCTGCTAGCTGAAGAACTGCACAACTGACTGGAAACGTATCATGCCAATCATGCCATCCGAATGCTATCAACAATTATACACATGAATGGTTTCATTTCCAACCATAACTATTCTATCATTCTATGATTCCATGGTTTTCAAGTTATTCAGGAAGACTATACATAGGAGCAAAGAATACTGGGAGAGCACCGGCACACTGGAGCATTACCACCACCATTTCTAAGGCTCTTTTATCCGAAATAAGCTTGTTTTGCATCAAATTCTTTCCTCATCTTTCTTTTAGGCCTCTTTTTAGTATCCTTTCAGGAAACAGAGAAAGCCAGTTTTAGTCTCCCCTTCGTCAACAGAACACATTTTGGTAGTCTTTTACTCCTAACCCAGCTCCCAGTTCGCCCCCTTCATTGCATCTCAGTGCTCTCCACCATCTAACAGCAGGCATCACTGCCTCTCAGTTGGTAAAGACTGACTTATCTTACCCTCCACCTTTTTGTCTCTACTCTCATAAGACGAGGTGACTCATATTTCATACGTGAGTACGTGCCATATACATCAGAGAGAGGAAAGAATATTGATGCAAAATACCACATGTTGGTCCAGCCAGAACAGCATCCGAATATGAGCCTGAATCTTTGTACCTGAAAGCCTGCAGCTCATCAAGGCTTGAAGGCTGAGCAGAGGTCATACTCGTGCATAGTATTTCCTAGACATCCAGTGACCTACAAGCGAGTGGATTGAAAGGAACAGCCACGCACTGACTGGTTACTCCAGAGAGCTTTAAATATGTGCTGAAAAAAAGAGGTCAAAACTGCCATCCTCATGATGAGTTGGGTGAGACAAAAGCCTCCATGGGGGAGACAATGTTCAGCATCGCTTATGGAGCACAGGAGCAAAGTCTCTCTGGTTCCAGTAAACCTTTGAGGCAAAGAGCATCCTATGTGAGCCCAGCAGTGACTTTCAGGGTGAGAGGAAGTGAGGCTGCTGCCTCTCGCTTAGATTGAATTTCCTTTGTTAATTGAAAGCAATCTCCGCTGTAATTCAGAAAGCAAGTAGCTCAGGCAAAACGCAGGCAGCTCTCCTTACATCTGCCCGCTGAGCTGTGCAGGGTGAGGAGCAGTGGCACGCCAGGCAGCCACTTCATCCCTGCTATCCAGATCCCTATGCCTGGCCTATTACTTGAAAGGGGGGGAGACTTTTATCAGAAGGGTGACAATGCTGGTAGTGGAAATCACTATAGTTGACCTATGAGCTATGAGACCTAAGTTCACCTAAGAGCTACGTTTAGCTAGATATGTTTAGAGCATTTCAGCTTGAAACATCACTTATTTAAGCATTCCCATTTGCTGCCTTCATTAGTAACTAAGATAAATATGTTAATCCTATAAAACTGGAGCTGTCACCTGGGGCTGGATATTGCCCCATCACTTAGTGATGTTGAAGGTAATGCTATGCTGTTGACTGATGTTGAACTTTAAGATGAGCTGTGAACTAGACAGTGTCACACAGACTCAATCAGTTTCCAGTTAGGAACGTCTTATAAGGCACCATAGTCACCACTAAGAAATTGTGACCTCTGTTAATAGGCCAGAACAAAAAAGATAAGGAAAGAACCATCCTGGAAGAAAGCATTTGGATTGGTTTACATAAGTTTGCTTTTTTTCTTCTGAAGTTGTTTGCTTTTGGCTTTTTTGTGCATGAGTGTTCGCATAGATAATCATTGTCATAATGCTAGACCTTAAACTCTTGCTTTCATTTCAACATTTGATAAGTTCTCCCATTCTTCTGAAGAGTGTTGAAGTAACTAAAGCTTCCATAAAAACAAAATGATGTTGCTCTTGTCATCTACAAAAGAACCTTCGCGTCTTTCTCCCAGCATAATTTGTTCTTTAAAGAAAGACTGCTCCCATAATGTTCTCTGTGTTGAAAAATTCTTGTAGTACTCACAGTAGTACACTGTGATTTCAACTGCATATAACTCTTGGTAAAATTCAGCAAACACTAGAGGAATTAGAAAAGACTATTATACACAGTTTAAACTAAGGAAAACTCAAACTGGCAAATATCCCTTCCCTCTTTTTCCATGTAACTAAAGAACAAAGAAAAATGCTTTTGTACAAGACCGTTGTGGTCAGAATCACTTCTACCTCCATAAGGCAATGTTGTCTTCTGTCTGGAAGCAAAGCTAGATGGCTCTGTAGAATTATGAACCTGCATCATATGGAACATCCCAGCACTGCTCTTCCACAGCCGCTCCCGTGTATTTGAATGGAGGGAAGCAGAGGGGCTGCATTTACAGAGCATATATGTTTTTCTCTGGGTAAATCCAAGATTCAGAGATTTAACTCGTATCAGCAGATGAACAAGCCCAGTCCATGAAAGCAAAAGAGCATTTACTGAGCACAACTCTATCAATTTCCTTTAATATGCTGAACTCATACAACCAGCCTGCTGGGATGCTGTGAGAGCTAGTGAGTAGCTCAGGCAGGGGACAATTCAGTTTGAACAACAACTATCTTCTTTTCATCTTAAGCTCTGAAAAAATGATGACATAGGCCCTGCAGGCAAAATCCATGGTAGGTTGCCCATGAGCTTGCTAGGATGCCATTAGGCTAATTTTTTGCATTAATGTTTAAAGAGCCAATGAATTGTGTTTTTATTAATTATATGAACTATTTTTCACATAACAGCAGTTGGATGCTGAGATTAATTGATAGAATATTATGTATCCTCACAGTTTTAGAATATTAAGCTTGAATAGCTTTTTACAGCTAATCCCAGCTGAAAAAGGAATATTGCACTAAATTTCTGAGAAAAACGACTTTTTTTCTTCTCTCGTAGCTTTTATCTGACACTAAATTAACAAAGGATTGTAGCTAAAGGATGTTTCCCTGGACTCCACAAAATCATAGAATGGTTCGGGTTGGAAAGGACCTTAAAAAACCCAGTTCCAAGCCCTGCCATGGACAGGGACACCTCACATTAGACCATGCCTCTTACAGGTAAAGATGATCGAGTTGTGGCTAGCTTCATTTTTATCAAGAGAGATGTTTTTGGGAGCAACTGTAAAAACATAGAGTAACTATCTACATGTACTACCCAAACACCAGCTCTGCCATTAGACCACTGATTGATGTTTTCTTCCACATGTTGTTCCCCAGCATGGGAACATACAAGGTCATGAAGGGCCCCTCACAAGAACAACTACAGAAATGCACCTTATTTTGCTGTGCATATCACTACACAGTCACAAACAGCAGAAAAATAAAACAGCCTCACTATCAATTACAGAAAGAGGGAAGACCAGAGAAAATCATTTACCACTTTTTGAGCTTGGTTTCCTCCTATCCATCGTTTTCTGTCCAAATATGTAGCATGGAAATGAAAGACCTTAGAAACACTTGCTTGGGGCTTTTCTGCTTGTGCTGATACAGGGACTGAGCAAATGTATTGTTTCTATTAATAACTTTAATATGAATTCTGCTAATAGAACCTTAGTGTCTATAAAAATACTCCGTGTGTGTTTTTGTTGGTCTTGGGTGTTCCCCACCAGGGGTGCAGAAGGGTGAGTGCTCCTAGAAGCAGAACCAAACCTCAGCGTTGTGCTGCAGGGAGCTCCCCTGCTGCCAGTTTGGGGCTTGCTTTTTGTGCCTTTTCCTGTGCTCTGCTTTGGAGTGACCTCCTGTAAAATCAACCTCTCAGGAAGTCTTGCTCCTTCCCTTTCTGTGTGGCACGATTGTAACTACAGCTATTATATGTAACATGATTTGTATGGGTGAGGAGAAAACGGTGCTTTTTAAAAGCACATTTAATTTGGATAAATAAAGACAGGAACAAGCTTTGAGCAGACTGTCTTCCTCAAGCATTCTGGGTGACAATCTTCCACCAGCACTTTCCTCTACACACCATCTAAGTGCTAGACAAGATCTGAACACGTCTTCCCAGACAATACACTTCATTGTGTTCCCGGTTATACTCTTCCTTACCATAGTTAGATAGATTTTGCTTACACAGGAAAAAGGATTCTCAAAGATAGCCTGCCTAACTTTTATAGCTTCCTTTAAGCTGTGCACAGGATTCATCACAACCCTTCTTTCTTTCTCCTGTCTCCCCTGGGAACAGTCTTTTTCTGCAGTCAGCCATTTCTTTCCTTTATGCGATTTCTTCCTCTGGGCTCTTTACTGAGCTCTTTGACAGCGCCACAAAACTCAGATATTTACAGATTCACCTTAGACTGCACATTATCATTCTCAAGCCAGTGGAATTACAGGCTCCAAATCAAACCAAAATATACCCTCCTTTTGATGCTATGAAATGCCAACAGATGATTTATAACCATGTGACTCTTACAGTAAACCTAGCTACTTTTACAATATGGTACAAAATGTGCTTGGCTTTTGGTGCCGTGGCAAGACATCACACTTCGGGACAGGACTATCAGATGTGAGCTGATAGGGATCCACTTGAAGGCTTTCTTGCTGTTCTTCACAACTATATTTGCAGTCCTGCTGGTTTTGACCTCTGATATATCCAGAAAAAATGATAGTTTAGGCAAATATTCCTATTTCCCAATGCCCTTCTCTAGCATACCTCGAGAACCAGAAGAGAACCTCCTCGTAAAACTTGTGTCTATTGTATATGACCAGCAAGAGCGAGACGATGTAAAGAAGTGATTTAGACACAGCCTCGTCTCCCTAGAAACTCTAAGCACCTCATAGGGAAAAGTACTATTTCAGAGTTGCAAAGCAACAGAAGATGGAAGTCAGTGATGGAAACATAAACAGCCCTTAGGTCTTCTAGCAATGCTTTCCTTGAGAAAAAGACAGAGGACTGAAGGCTGTGGCCTCTATGTGCTCTCCTACACTTGCCTCCATACAGTGTTTCCTTTAAGCTTTTCTTTACAAATACATTCTGTTGCACAGTGCTTTATCAGGGGGTGAATGATTTTTTAGTGTCTACCCTTCTCCCTCTGAATTATATATGTCTCATAAGCACAGGTGAAAAAAGCACTGACAAGAAAATGCGGTCTCTCTAAGGGTGTCTGGAGATTGAACCAGATAAAACACACCAATTTCCAGCTTCAACCAGATAACGACAAAGAAATTGACTGAGCATTTGTTTAAAAATGAAAAATTCCAGGAATGACCACTTAAAACCAACAACGAGGGGAGAAATGAGCAGAACTCAGGAATAGTATTCAAGAAAGAAGCACAAAGATGGGGTATTGTGAGTGCAAGGTAACATTTAAAGACCCAGCAGATTTGAAAAGCAGAACATTTTTCTCTTTTATTAGGAGCTACATTTTCTCTGAACTAGCAGCAAAGAGAAAAATGCATCAGTGAAATGGTGGTGACTGAAATTGTTCTGACCACAGAGCTACGAGAGCAGACAGATAAAGCCAGCATTTTCAGCAAGCATTCAAGTGGGGAAGTTTTAACTGTTGCTTTTCATCTATAGCCTTTCAGTTTAATAATGATAAGGAGATTAACCTTTCACTCACAGATAGGTGCAAAGGGGAAGAATCACTTAAAATAAGAAAACAATTGAACAGTCATAGAGGACACACGTAGATTTTGCTTTGATTTAATCAGCATAGCTGGAATTTCCTAGTGCTGACACTTCTATCTGCATTGATGTAAAAAACGATGGCTTGATCAACAAAGTAGAACTTGAAGTATTCCAACATATAGGAAGTAATTAGATTTCTAGATGGGAGTATGAAGCCCATTAGACAGGCAGAAATGTATTTGCATTTATGGCAGAGATTTTTAGACTATCAAAGACTGTCTTTAGGAAGATCTGAACACATTAACTCAAGTCCACTTCTTCCTTGGGAAAAAGGCTTATATTTTTATACATTTACAATATAAGCTAGCCTTTCACTCAAAAATTAAACACTACACTATGTGGTGTAATACTTAGGTCATCTTTGCCTTTCTCAAGACTCTGCCTTGCTTCCTACTCTAAATTCTCCAGCCTATGCATGAAATCAGCCTTTACTCTTGGGAAATTCCTTCTCCTTTTGGGCAAGCACAGTATCATGATTTTCCGGTGGGTCCTTAGGTGCCCTATGATGGGCTCACTTGATGTTTAGAAATACATTTTTATTCTGTTTCACTCATGTATAACATTATTCACACTTACATGGTATTGCTAAAGGGCACATGGTTATTTTTGCTGCACTGTAGTGCTCGAGATTCAACATGGAAATAAAGAGATGCAGCGAATATTTTGCTCCAGAAGTCTGTGCTATACTCGTTTAGGTCTAAAGAACATGACATCAGATGCAAAAGCTCTGCTGTATGAACCCAAGGAAATCACAGTGAAAAACCAAGCAAAGTAAACCCACATTCCTTCCATTGAAATGAGCTGTTCTGGCTTCAGCTGTAACAGTTATTTTTCTCCTTCTTAGCAGTTAGTGCAGTGCTGTCTAACTACTCGATGGGGTGCATCCCCGTGAGGATCCCTTTCTTGCCCTGGACATCATTCCCTATGTACCTGTTTGAATGACACTAGAGAGTTGTGAAATTCTATTTTCCACTAAAACCTTTTATTGGCCTTTTAAAAAATTCCTAATCTGTGCTTTCTAAAAATAGTTTAATCATTACTCATAGAAAACCTTGTTTCCAATCCTGTTTTGCTGACAACCCCAAATATTAGTTCTCTATGACTATCCCTTCTTCTGTTTCTGCATCAGCCTTGAAAACTGCTCAACAGTTTGCAGCCAATTTTAATCTTGGGTTAAAAGGTTTTTTCTTTCTTTAAATAAGATGTGTACCAGCATTTTTAAAACTCTGCAGTTTTACTGATGTAAACTCTGGAGCCAGAAAACATCTCTTTATGCTGGAGCTAAACATAAAGAAGCGTTAGGGCGAAAATACAGGGTTTTTTTCTAACCTGTCAAATATGTTTTAAAAAAGTCTTTGATAAATACATTTACCTCATGAATGCTTTGATTGGTCATATCCTAAATACTGGGAGCTAATACAGTGTGTTGCTCTATTTGCTCTGCTTTTGCTTCTCGTATTTGTAACCATTAGACAGAGATCTCAGCACTTGCAACAGCTTCATTACAATAACACTTTAAAATCCTATGAAGACAAGACGCAGCAAACTTAAAAGCCAATAGAAGAAATATGTGCCATTCTCACCTACACAGTGCACACTTTGCACACAACAGACCTCATGGCCTCAGAATTTCTAAGTTCAAAGAGAACTAAACATTACATTGATATGAGAAGTATCAGGGGTTGTAATGATTAACAGGGGTAGCCACAGAGGCTGTCTGTTGTGATGGGGTCCGTTACAACCACTAAGGATTGCCGGCTTAATTGTCCCCCTTTCAACTTCCTGCTCTTTGTTCCACCTTCCTCACATGCTTAAAGCTGGCTCTGAGACAAGCAAGATGTTAAAACTGCAAAACCCTTGACACGAGTCAATCAAATACAGTTAAATATTAGCACTCTCCTTACCTAAAAGCTGGTTTCTTTCCTGCAAGAAGGTGAAGTGATGTCTAACAGCCACAGAAGGCAGGGCATGATTTGTCACCCACACTTTTAGTGGGTAACTTCACTACCCCTTGTATTATTGACAGCACAAGTCCTCAATTTTGGCTTCCATTTGGTGTCTGGTCTGCTCTGGGTACCCAGTCTGTGGCCTTGGCAACAGCTCAATTCCCCTTGTGTCACAGTGTTTGTGTGTCATGCAGCTTCCCATCCATCAGCACTTCGCAGCAGCAGTATATTGGCTTTTCCTGAGTTCCTGTAGTTCTCTCACAGCCTCTACTGCACATGATTAATTTCAACATATTTGCCCTTTTTCTATATACTTCTTACCAAAATAAATGAAGAGATGAGGGAGGAAATATGTATTTCCAGGAAGGTTAGACGCCCTTCTTCATTTTCTCTCCAAGCCCTTCAGACTTTCAAATGCTTGAGAGGTGAGGTTATGCTTGACAGCAGAGCAAGGTCTTTGTGGCTTCTGGGTTCTTTTGTTTTAAAACCGAGGGGAACGTGTTAGAAAGATGACTTGTCTGTCGAATCTACAATAAAAATGAGGTTAACTGCTAAGTCAAGCACCAAAGAGTAAAATCACATTCCTCAAGCCCCATGTTCCTTTGTAGTGGCAGTTGAAGAGTCATAGCCTGGAGAGAGATAAGGGTGAAGATTTGCTGCAATATAGTGTCTGCCTTAGCTATAATTTACGCAATTGTAAGGGACAGAAATTGGCCTTTTTTAGAAACTCCATATTACCAATAACTCTGGGGTTAGTTTCCAGGAGGTTTGTTTGTCTGGCAGATCAAGCTAATTTCAGTTGAAAGCAGTGGAAACTGAAAATCAAGTCCTAAATAGGCAGTGACAGATGGAGTTGTAGGAAATGCTGACTACACATGGACCTAGAAATGATACTGGCGTATGAAACACATTTGCCAGGTCTCCTGGGTGAAGTATCACTTTTTTGAAGAGTTATGTATGACAAATTTGTAATATTGCTGAAACTTTGCAACACAAACCCAGGAAGGACAATTTAATTACTTGGAAAACATAGAATTCTGTAATATTTTCTATATTCTCAATTTACTTCTTTTCCAGATGCAGAGCTTCATTCATGTAAATTGACAAATGAAAGATTTCTCATTCAACTTGTGTAAAAAAACCAGGTGATTTCTTATGCTGAACTCTACTTTATGCTCTACTTTAAAATCTTCCCACAATAGTAAGTGGATTTTGGAGAAACACAGATTATAAGGCTCTAAGAAGGATTTCTGTCTATTCTTGAAACAACAGCTACACGTATTTGTCCCTTCCCCTTCTGTTCAGCCTGGAGAAGAGAAGCTACATGGAGACCTCAGAGCAGCTGCCAGTGTCTGAAGGGGGCTACAAGGATGCTGCAGAGGGACTCTGCATCAGGGACTGGAGCGACAGGACAAGGGGTGATGGGTTCAAAGTGAACCAGGGGAAGTTCAGGTTAGATCTAAGGCAGAAGCTCTTCCCTGTGAGGGTGCTGAGGCGCTGGCACAGGGTGCCCAGAGAAGCTGTGGCTGCCCCATCCCTGGCAGTGTTCAAGGCCAGGTTGGACACAGGGGCTTGGAGCAACCTGCTCTAGTGTGAGGTGTCCCTGCCCATGGCAGGGGGTTGGAACTGGATGAGCTTTAAGGTCCTTTCCAACCCAAACCAGTCTGGGATTTTAAAAACCTACCACCTTTCAAAGCCCTGAGCTACAGAGAAGTCAATAGGAGGAGGGAGATAAGCTTTATATTTGACAGCAGCTTTTCCGTTTTATGAAAGTCTTACAGGATCTATTTCCATCTTATTATTTAACATGGAAACTATCACATACCCGCTATAATATGAAAAATCTGAAATAAAGTGGAGTTAGGTCATATTTTAAGAACATCTAATTCAACCTAGAGTTCCATGGTATTTTGGGATCTGTTTTGTCAACTCAAGAGAGAAATGGAGAGGACAACAAATAATGATATTCAATAAAGTTCAATATAGGCAGACATCCCACCATTACTTCTACATATTTAAGCCACCTGATCAGGAGAGGGATAATTAGTGCCATTTGACTTTTCTGCTGTGCACTCTGGAAAGGTTAATCATGGTTACCAGATGTTTCATAGACAGTGTCATGTAAGTGGGTGTGTATATAGACATATATTAGTAATCATTGTTTTAAAGCCATTCAAACTGCTAAAATGTAGGATAATGGTTCAAAACACAAATATGTTTCATGCAAAAATAAATAAAATACAATGGGTATATTATTCAACAGTGTGTTGTGGTTCTTTTTAAAGATAATACAGTTTAATTAAGCTGTGGTTGTGAAAGTAAATAATGAGCAGTCTTGAAATACCATATCTTTGTGTAAATCTATTAGAGCACATGACCAAGGTAGAAACTGAGCTTCACAGAGTAATTAACAAACTCTGGTGTCACGAGGAACCTCTTCACAATCATTCAAACAGGTGGTTTCTTGCCCATCCCTTTCTGTAGCCAGTTTAAATAGGGTGTTTATTTAAGATGAATATTACATTGGAAAACCACCAGGCATTGTGCAATCCAGGCTTTCCTGCTTAACCTGAAGAGTTTCTCAATGCTTTATGGCTGCAAACTGGCATATATGTACATCCTTCACATTGCTCCACTCATAACAGTGAAATCATGGCAAGGATGGACTTAGGTTAATATGTCTAATAGGCGAGAAAGTCCAAAGCATAGGAAAAAATGAGGAATGTCCATTTTAAGGTTGGTATTGTTTTACTTATTAAATTATCTGTTAAAGTAATACCATTGACATTAAAGTTAGAGTTCAGGAGTGCTGCAAGGACTTCTCCTACTTCCTAATCATTGCTCTCAGCACCTGTGTCTGATAGACCAATTCTATCCCACATTGGGAATCATCACCCTTTGCCTCTGAAGTTAAGAGCTGCAGTCTGTTTCCCACATGACAGAAGACTAAGTATTTCCATGTGGATTGACAGGTCTGAGTGAAATCTTTTGTCACTGCATTATAACAAGTGTGCCCCCACCCCAGCTCCCATGCTCAGGCTCTATAGTGCAGCAAAATCTGCAGCAGAGGTTTCTTCGTGTCTCCATGATCCTGAGTTGGGCCCCAGAAATCCTCAAGAAATACTTGGGAAAAGTGAAAATAACTGAACATAACTGCATAAGGTCTAATGGTAAAACAATCTACTGTGGGATCTCTGCTTGCTCCTTTTTGAATGCTGCCAAAATGTCAGAGGATGTTCTATACTGCAGCTGGGAGACCCCTATGTCAAAACCTCTATAGCATTTTGTGCCTTTTATAAAGCAATTCATTCATGAGGTACACTAGAATCCACCAGAACCATCAGGTTCCAAGGTCAAGTAGAGCAGCTAACTATAACCATGTATTAGGTTAGCAATTAGTTGGAACTGGATGAGCTTGGAAAGTTCCTTTCCAACCCCAACCATTCTGTGATTCTGCTCACAGACCTCAGCATTATCAGCAGAGAGTTCATCTTTGGTATCAGTAAAACAATATCCAACAATGGCAGGATGGAGAGGTGTCTGGTTTAAATAATCTCTTATTAAGACATTGAGAACAATTAAGACACGGCACCTTATCCAGTTCTATCTGGTCCAAAAGAGGTTCACACAATATTGAGTTACCACACTGGTCATTTAATATTTGTTCACAGTGGGCAGAGTTCCCTGAGAGTTGTAACCTAGTTGATAGCAACCATCAGTTGGGGTTTTTGGGATGTGATTTACCAGCACACTAAAAGGTTTCTTCCTCAGTAGAGGAAGCCCATAGGAATGAAATTGATAGCCAAATAGGAAATCCAGATGTAACATCCAAAGTTGCAACTACTGTATCACTTTTTCATTCACAAATGAAATCCCCAAAAAAGCAGATTTTAGTCATACAGACGTGATTAGAAAACAAAATAGGGAGGCTATTAGATACTCATTATGGCTGGCCAACTGCTTAGATTTCTACCACATCACATTTCTTACCTATTGTGCTTCTATGGAAGAAAAAATACACTGTGGTCCTGGGGAATATCTGGCTACTCTCCAGGCATCTTTGCTGATACATTTAAATCTTGACCTACAGAGAGAGGGAAAGAGCACCCGCAAATGCAAAACTAAATT
>NW_009937880.1:52887-56318 GCF_000696875.1 Nestor notabilis
GACATTCAGTGTATTTGTATTTTTTTCTCTCTGCGTGCTAAAAAGCTCTGGAAAGCCAATGCTAACAGAGAGGAAGCAGTGCCTGCAGGCTGCCTGTCTGCCCAGCAGCAGCCCCTCTGGGGTGCGTGCCAGAAGAATGCTCCCACCTGCAGTGTGATTGCTTCTGGATCCTCTGTCTTCCGCAGCCTGTTTGCTGTCAAAGCCCCAGCGAAGTGATTCACATCATTGGTAAACCTCCCTATTGCATTACGAGAAGCTGTGAAACACGAAGTGCCTGACAAAAAAGAATCGATGAGTAATTGTGCTTGCTCTTGAAAGGAAGCAATCATCAGTTCCAGCATACACATTTATTCACAAAAGTGGATTGCTTATAAAAGTAAAGCAATTTGTTAGGCTTTGCTTTCTGATTTTGGGGATTTGTCTTCAGACTTACCTGTGCACATTTTAAAACACTGCTAGCTGTGATAATGGAAATAGCAAGTAAAAGGTGATTGTAAATGGTGCCACAAGAATATCCTTTATAAAGGAAGCACATGGGTGAAGTTACAGTTTACGCAGTGCTTTGCACTTGAGTCTTTTGTGAAGAAGTTCTTCCTCTCCCATCACTTTCAGCCTCCTTCAAACTTAGCAGGTCTTGAGATGCAGGACCTGAGCCAAGGCAGAGGCTGGGCTCACTGCAGAGAGCCCGGGGTCACCTCCTGCCCTGTGTGCATGAGACAGCAGGAAGAAGGGGTCTGGAAGCCCAGGAGGGATGTACTTCTCCACAATGAGGCATTACTTTGTAGAGAAAGCATAGAAACATAGAACCTCAGAACCACAGACTGGTTTGGGTTGGAAGGGACCTTAAAGCTCATCCAGTCCCAACCCCCTGTCCCATGAGCAGGGACACCTTCCACTAGAGAAGCCTTAGATCTAACCTGAACTTCCTCTGTTTCAGTTTGAACCCATCACCGCTTGTCCTGTCGCTCCAGTCCCTGATGCAGAGTCCCTCTGCAGCATCCTTGTAGCCCCCTTCAGACACTGGAACCTGCTCTGAGCTTTCTCATCCACCAACACTCCCAAGTCCTTCTCCTCAGGCTGCTCTGAATCACTGCTCTTTCCAACCTGTAGCTGTGCCTGGGATCGCCCTGACCCAGGGGCAGGACCTTGCACTTACCTTTGTCCAACTTCATGAGGTTGGCATTGGCACCTCTCAAGCGTGTCAAGGTCTCTCTGGATCCCTTCCCTTCCCTCCAGCGTATCAACCCCACCTCATAGGTTGGTGTCATCAGCAGATTTGCTGAAGCAAGTCACGTACATGCTGGGTTTGCAGAAACACAGACTAGTGGCAGTATTCAAATCCTGGTTATGAAGTTTACATCATGGTTGTGAAAGACTTTGGTGAACTGTTACTATCAAGTAAGCCAAAAAACCACAGCATCTGTCAAAGTGGCTATTGAAAAACCAGTTTATCACTATTACGTTCCTCTGTGGCACGACAGGAGCAAACCCTGTGGAACTCGGACTTCCCAGAAGTGGAAGTTCCTTGCCAGGTCCACATGTGAGGTGATGAAAGATGACCTGTTCCAAAGCATCCAGATAAGGCTGTGGAAGAACCACAAGATATGGTACAATATAAAGCATTTTTAACTTAAAGGCAAAACCGTAGCCTAGGCACAACGCTAACCACTTTTTACATGTACTTTATGCTCTTGTAACCTCTCTCTTTCAAAGGGTAAATGTCTGTCGAATACAGAACACATGCAATGATTTTTAAAGGGCAACATGACACGAGTCTAATTTTTCCTGTTTAATCAGGAGGCAGAGAAATGGCATATAACCTGGCTGTCTGCAGCCCATGTGGCTTATGCTCATAGAGAGAGCTGATACAGAACATTTGGTAGGGGACAAAAAAAGGGAAACAAGACTTTTAACCCACAAAGCATTCTGTTATCCGGGTGATTAAAGCCATTTACTGTACAAATAACAGCCTTCCAGATACTCTCAACATCCTGATCTCATTCTGCTGTTCTGTGGTAATTAGGTGGCATTCAAATGTTGTAAAATATAGGCCTGTTTATGGAAAAATGTTGTGATAATCGAGATGTCTCTGAGTAGCTGGTACAAGATTTCATCTTTATTCCTTCTATTACCTGTCATAAAGGGGACACAATGGAGCATTGCAAACACATCTCTAATACTTCTGCAACTAGAAGCAGAACAGCTGAAACCAGAACATTGAAGAGCAGAAACATTCTATAAGATGCAGGAATAGACTTTCTCTCACCATTTTTGCTTTTCCCAAGTTTTCCGAATCCTTTGAGGCAACACCGAACTGTTGGTCAATGGCTATTGACGACAGTTCCATTTTATGTCCCCTGTTATGCATTTCATGTCATTCATTCACACCCATGCAGGAGTTTTGGTCAGCAGCTCAGGACTACAGTATATCCTGGGGCTCCAGAAGGTCACTTTTCCTCCTTGGGTTTTGACAATGATTATTTTATAGCTAATATTTTGAGGCCATTTTTAAATGAATACACATTATACCAAACGCTAAACCCCAAACTGATGTTTTGGGCATTAGTGTTAGGACCCTGAAGGCACTAACAGCCCTCAGTGTCCTTGCTCAGCACCCTCTGGGTCTCCCCACACTGTGCCTATTGCCTACGAGCCCCATTTTGGCTCAGCCCAGGGCTGTCAGTCACTGCCCTGGTGACACTGAAGCAGTGTCAATCTCCCTGCATGGAGCCCAGCCCTAGTTTCTCCCCTCACAGTGCCAGGGGCTGTTGGAGCAGCACCCTGCCCTGCCTGCAAGCGCCTGGATGCTGTGGGACTGCATCCCATAGGTGAGGGTCACCCTTGGCCTCTTGTCCTTCATGGTACCCTGAAAAGCACACAAGCTGCAAGGGGGAAAAAGACCTAGAGGTGTCTTGGGTGCGTGCAAGTCCATCATGGAAACAGTTCACCAATGGAGAAGATTTAGGAGCTGGAATGTTTATTTTGAAGAGGGCAAGACTTGATGAGAGGGTTTACAGGCAGAAACTTTGAGGTGTTCTAATGGCACAGTACAGATGGATGGACATAAAGGGATTGTAATGGAACAGTGCAGGTGCACGTGTGTCTGTGCTGTTCCTTCTGCTTTCTCTTGAGATGAACAGAGCTGTAGGTCTCAAGGAAGTGTTGAGTTCTCTAAACCCAGTTAAGGGATGAATCTTTGCCCTGATAATTACCTCGTATTTTCTAAAGCCCAGTAGCATGAAATTAACTTGTCAGGGTTGAGTGGCAGTCATCCATCACCTGACACTTCAAACTATCCTGATCGGTGCATATGGGATTAAGAGAGAAAGGTTTTTCTATGATAGGACAGCAGAAGGACTTGCTGGCACAGGTTTTGTTCACTTCCATCAGTGCAAGGGTTGTCTCTAAGTATGGGACAAGCTACCAGGAAT
>NW_009937880.1:56349-75078 GCF_000696875.1 Nestor notabilis
GAAAGCAAAGAACATCCACCCTCCTTCTCTCCCACATGCACAAGAAAGGCCAAATGTAGTAAGTAGTATCTCTATTTCTCCCTTAAGAATACAAAAGTCACACCGCATTCAGCCTACAGTAAACAGTCTGCTGGGATCTCTGAAATACTTCTAAAGAAGCTGCAAAAGTTAACTAAGGAAAGGAAGTTCCTTGAGCATCAGCCCACACCATTTGCACGGAGTCCACACATCCACCCGAAAACTAGGAAAAAGAGAAAATGGACAAGACCATAAACTGTAAAAGAAAGCAAAAGGGGGGCTGTGAGGTACAGGAGAGACAGCAAAGACCACAGAGAGACAGCAGCCTTCTCCTTCCTTTCCTCTGCCCAGATATTTGTGTTCTGCATTAAGAACAGGAGGATCTCATCTCCTTCAATTCCCACCAAATCCTGTGTATGTCCATGGTTTTGTTTTGTTGACTTTAAGTCCTGTTGGCTCTCTGGTGATGCAGAGGCAAATCACACCGCAGAATGGCTGATAAAGCTAAAGCAAAAGAATGGCTAGCTTCTTTTTAATAGGTGTAAGCCCTAATCCTCTTTGAAATCATTGCCTTTCAGGGCCTCCTTTACTCACCATACATTGCTACATAGAAATCACATACCTTATAAATCTTATAAGTATCTCATGATGGAACAGTACAAGGACTTGCATCCACAATTTTAATAGTGCTTGTACATCCTCTTGTTCTTTGGTTTAATTTTTGAGCCAGAAATACTTTTACCACTGCTCTGTTTGCCAGAAAATTGCCTTAGTAGTAATTACAACCCTCAGCTCTTGTGACCTCCATGTTGCAGTCGTTTGCTAAATTCCTCCCTTTGCCAGCATTTTAAGCCATAACCCTCTGTTCATTACTAAATCATTCTAAAAACATATCAGCTAAAATTAATCTAGGAGAGGCAGAAGAAATAGCTGCAAGATGCCATATGTTATCAGGCTTCGTTTTATTCCCTCCCAGTCTCATAAGCCTCCTTCCATTTGTTCCAGTAGCTCACTTACCAGCTCCTTGAAGGTACCTCAGACTAGTCACTTCTTATCTCTTTACCACAAATGTGACGTTACTTAAAGTACAAACTTGAACAATGGTATCAGTCACTGTACTTTCCTCTCCCTTTCTTTGTCACTGCACGGTACTAACTCAGCCCACTCTTCTGCACTTGATACTCACTGAAATAAACAGTTCACAAACACAAGCTGTTTTCTGTGGATTTTTGTGAGATAACCATAAGTATCTCTCGCTAAATTGTGACGAATTTCAAATTCTTTGACTATAGGAAACAAGCTAATATAAGTGTTTGTTTAGCATCTTTCATGGTGAAAACAGCATTTTACCAGTAAGCTTGAGAGCAAAGACTGACAGTTACAGGCAGAGTAACCTTTTGTCCTATGGGATAATTGGCAGGACTTCTGATGCAAGTCAAGTTAGAAAACACTTGCACACTGAGTATCTACCCAAGGATGCTAAACCAGAACTCTCACTCCTAAATACACTGCTTTCTGCCAACATTAGAAAACACGATTTCAACTTGCAGGGACAGGATGTAAAGGACTGTGACTTCAAGGACCAGATGGCAAATGAGGGCAAAATATGAAATACCAGGATTATTCATCATCAAAAATGATGACACAGGCGTTTATATGACACAAGCATTTTGATAACATACTTATTCTGCAGCTGGCAAGGAAAGTGAAGACTGTACTGAAAGCAGCTGTGAATGAAGAGCACGTTGAAAAGAGCTGACCAAAGCCATCAATCCGAGAAGACATGAGAAAAGATAAGGTCGTCCAAGGGAAGAGTAGATCAAGAAGCACCAGCATATGATGGCTGACAGAGAAGCTGGTGAGGAACAGGAGAACAGGAAATCTAGGCTTTTGATGGAAGCACGAGAGGAGGAACTAAAAAGTACTGGCACGGTCAAGCTGCAGGGCTGTTTTACCAGGAGAACACCAGTTAGACTCCAGTTATCATTGTAATGCAACCACATGGAACTGAACAGTGAGTGGCTGGTGTAGGGTTTGGGGTCCTTTCAGAAAAGCCACTATTAAAAAGAGTTTAAAACCTTTCTGATCCTTTTCAAGTGTCTTCATGTGGTTTGGTGACCGGGAACTAACAACATTACTTCCTAATTTCTACCAGTTCAATACTGAGCTGCTTCATCTTGGTTATTTTGGGTCATACGCTTACAGAGCAATAGGTAACCCTTGATAGATTAAATCCTTATACCCGCTACTTAACCAATATTTGCAGGCCATCTATAGGAAAATAACTATGTTCCTTCAGAAGAACAAATCTCTGGGAGATAGGTCCTTGCTTAAGTGCACTGCTCCTAAAGCAAAAACCAGAGAATAGGTGGAAATGAAGACCTGGTGATTCTGTTTGCACAAAGAGCACATCACTGTGTCTACTGAGGATAACAGATTTATGGTGAGTCTTTTGATTCTTAGCTTTTTGCATGAGGGACAGTACCTCCTCTCTGTGGTTGTAGCAATCAGCACAAGCAATGTAATCGTCATCAGAATTGGTTTTGAGCATGATAATGTAAGAAAGTATTTACCATTATTGACAAGCCTGGAAAATACAGCCACAAAACAGTAAAATGCAGCTACGGGGAGAGCAGGGAGAAATTGCATGAATACAATCATTACATCCCACCTCAGAACTGATCGGAGTTTTAATCAGTTCTTGAATACCAGTTGTAAACAACAGTGTTCAGCTCAAAGATGTCAGCTTGTCCCCTGGTGGTCCTTGTCCCAGCCTGCGGATCCCATTTCCTTGTGGATGCGGAATGCACCCTGCCCTTTCCTTACTAATGTAAAGGTGCACCTAAAATGATGAAAAAGAAGGTCAATGGCAAACCTGGAGAGGCACTAAAATTTAGAACTCCATGAGCTGCCTAAATGAGTCCAGGAACTCTTCCAGCTTTGAATTAGAATACAAACCCACAGCCTGTGCTTTCCAGCTAAGTAAGTGCAGCATTTGCCCCTGATTTAATATCCCAATGTCCTTTTCCACATCTCCTGAGTGCCACCAGAGATTTGTGTTCCCCTGTCAGTGCCACGCACCTCCTTACAGCACTCACGCTTTCTGACAGCTTGGTTTATGGTCTGGGATGCTTTCATTCCCACTGTGGAAAGACAGAGCAAGTCTTATCTGGCTGAGTGCACCCTATTTGCATCCCTCACAAACCACGTTTAGCTGGTTCAGCTCATAGAGGGCACCTCTGGTAAACCTGCAATTAAGCAGGTTGTTCTTAGTGCATGCTACAAAAATGTCTCCTGACAAATTCATTTTGCAGTTCAGTCATAGCTGTTTTAATTCTTTAACATATTTAGGTCTGTTTTGTGAAGTCCTGGAATAATTATTTTCTTTGATTACCAATATTAATGATTGTTAAATGCAATAATAACGTGACGTTTAATTGTAAATGTACAATAAGTATGAAATTTAAATATTTGAAATTACTGTTTTTGAACAGTAGAATGATTCAAATACATACCCAGAGCTTACCAATACAGTACAAGCAACCACTTCAGTCTGTATTTTCAGTTTAGTCACTAGGGTTGTATCTGGCTGGAGTAAATCCCAGCTATAGCTCTGACATGGTCGAGTAAGGCGCACATGTCACTGCAGTTCAGTGATCTACTGACACCTAAACCTGGCCAAAGCTGAAGCAGATCAGGAAGATGGTCAGCCTGTGACACATTCTCAAATGCCAAATATGCAAAGGGGGAAAGAGAAGCCCCTAGATTTTAATAATTTACTTTCAAACTGATTGACTACTTAGTTCAAACCAAACCTGGACAAAATACATGCTTATGTTGCTTTAGGATGGTTTAATGCTTTCAATCCTTAATTATGCAAGAGGGCTTTCATCCAAAATAAATTGCAAGAGAACAACAAACTTGAGGACATTGAGAGTTTCGATTTTCAGATCCAGTTTGGCCTAAAGGCACCTATGCTCTTAGAATCATAGGACCAACCAGGTTGGAAAAGGCCTTTAAGCTCATCAAGTCCAACCTTTACCCCAGCACTGCCAAGAGCACCACTAACCCACGGCACCGAGGGCCTTGTCTGAGCTGATTCGGTACAGTTTTAGGCTTGGTCCAGACAAGATTTGTGGTTTTAGCTTTTATGCTCTGTACAGTTGTAGAGTTGGATCATTCTTTGGTGCGTGCATCCAGCATGATGTGGACACTGAAAAGTAATTCAAGGTCATTTTGTTCTTTAGCTGTGCAACTTTTACTTCTCATCCTGGTGTCTGCTAGCTGTCTCTTCAGACTTGAAGAGTCCTTCTCCTCTATTTACACAGGCAATGGGGAAAGAAGCTTTAGTCAGTAATTTTTCCATACTGCAAATACCAAACATCCCCCTTGTAGTTACTTTGACTCCTACAGCTGACAAAAATAAGACTGAACAAATACTTACAAAACCAAAATCCATACCTCTAAAGAAAGAAAGTATAACTGGGGAATATTCTAACTATACGGCATTTCTTTCAGTAAGTTAGTTAGATAATTGCTGCCATTTTACAGATATAACGACATTGACACAAATAAGATATGTTTTATTTCCTTGATCACAGTTCTGGCAGAGGTAAGCAATGACCTGGTCAAATTCATAAAGTATCCCAATTTTCTGTGGTCAGATTTCTACTTAGGAGTGAGGTTTAGGCTGAAGAATCATAGAATCACAGAATGGTTTGTGTTGGAAGGGAGCTTAAAGCTCAGCCAGTTCCAATCCCCGAATGTCTCTCCCTTCTTTATGAGACAGCACTTCACAGATGCCAGAAATGCAGGGGTTGGGCAGGGGTGTCCCAGATTTAATGCACGTCCCTCCAGCTGGGCCTGAAAGTGGATCTCAGAAGTAAAGAAAAGGATTCCAGCATCAAAATGACAAGCAAATGTCACGTGCAGCAGACTACAAGTCGTTCCTTTTCAGAACAAAACCACAGCGCTGCTTTGTAATGACACCTCCAATCAGTCATCGTTATGATGGCAAATGTAAGGCACTATTCACCTGAGCGGAATGTAAATCAGAGACTGCACTGTAATAAATCCTGGCTAAAATATTAAACTCAATGAAATTACATTCATTAATTCAAGAAATAACGTGTCCCCTGACATGTGGAGAGCTCTGTGGTGTTATGTGAGAGCAGCTGAAATCTTTGGGAATGGGTGATGGCCAAAAATGGCATCTTTTTCATGGAAAGAAGCATGGAAAGGGCCTGTAGAGAACTTTCTCCCAGGATATACTTGGAAATAGGAATAAATAATTTTATATTTGTAATTTACTGAATGGTTTCGAATAAAAATAGATTTTATTTTGTGAGGTGCTACCTCCTCATAAAGAAAGGAGAGACACTTATTGAAAGAGCATGTGGACTCGACTCCCAGAGGATACTAATAGTGTTCCCAGTAAAGACCACAACCCATTGTGAAGCCTATCTTTAGGATGGGTCCTCCTACAGTCTCCTCCCCTTTGAGTCCTCCTGCTTCCTGCCAGCTTTTGACCTTGAAACCGCTCAGGAAATGTCATGTTGCCCATGGAACTGGTAGGGAATTTTCCTCTGGCATTCACTCACTCTCCAGTTCCTCACTTGCACCCCAGGACACGTGCAGCTGCATGTATCAGCAGATCATTTCAGCAGTAAGCTTCCCGAGGCTTGCATTAAAGGGTCCAGCTGATGAGACTGCATTTAAGGGAGTGTTCAGCTTTGATTTCTGCTCCTGAACCCTGTCTGTGTTTGACATGAAAAGGCAAGGACATGGCTGGGAGTCCATGGTTCCTCCTCCTAAGGGAAAGCCCCTGAGCTGCAGAGCCAGGTTCACGCTTACACCTGCAATCTTGAATTCTCCATCAGCCCCTGCTTGTCCTGGAAAATGAGGCACAGAGGATGTGTCTGCCCCATACCTTACCCTCACCATGGGGTTTTCTGGGAACTGAAGAAACGTGGTGGTGGGGGGAAAGTCTGTGGGTTCATTCCAGCTTTTCTGCTTCTTGTGTGACAACCTGACCCACATGGCTATTCTCACCAAACTTCTTTGGACATGTTGTTCCCACTGAACTGACCAGCTGAGCGGATCACAAAGACAGTAAAGAACTGTGTTTAAAAGACAAGAAATAAGGTCAGGAGCGTGTCCAGCTGATAAAAGTCAAGTCAAAGAGGCAACAATGACTCTTGAAGACTGTTATGAAAAAGGATGTAAATACCTTGTTCTTCACAGAAACAAAAATCTTGCCAGAGAGGTAGTAAGTTAAATGTTAGGAAGCAATTCTAATACTAGAGGTGGAAACGCAGGAGCAGATTACCAAGATATTGCTTCTAAATCACAGGAAATTTTAGATCAGGGCTAAAGAAACTACGTGAGCTGGAAATGCAGGTGGCCTCTGAACATGGGTGGCCTATGAACACTTGCATGCTTTCCCCTTGCATCAGCTAACCATGAAACCTTTGCTTCCCTGAGATCCTACACATCTCCAGAGCCTGGGAAGCTCTGTCCGCCAACAGCACAGCTCTCTGGTGCCTCACCACAGCGATCTGCCTTGCATGGGTCATGGAAGAGATGGTTTACCAAAAACTGAGAGCCGAGGGTTCCTCTGGACTTTCATTTCCTACTTCACAATGCAGATAGTTATCCACAGTGGAAAAAACATAGAACCATGGAATCAACCAGGTTGGAAAAGACCTTTAAGCTCATCCAGTCCAACCATTCCCAGCGCTGCCAAGGCCACCACTGACCCCTGGCACTGAGGCCTCGTCTACCCGGGCTGTGAACACTTGCAGGGACGGTGACTCCAGCCCTGCCCTGGGCAGCCTGTTCCAGTGCCTGAGCACCCTCTGGGCAAGGAATTGTTCCTCAGCTCCAGCTAAACCTGCCCTGGGGCAGCTTGAGGCCGTTTCCTCTTGTCCCATCCCTTGTTCCTTGGGAGCAGAGACCGATCCTGCCTCACTACAACCTCTATCTACATACTGGGCATTATCCACTTCTTACTTTTCCAAGGCTCAGAAAGTTGGCCAAATCCAACCCAGTTTCCACTGAAACTCTCCAAAGCCCTTCCTGATGAAGGCTGTAATACCTGCCAAATGTCACTTCTCAACTGAGTTATCCAAATATTAATTTTGAAATCCTTCATGAAGAGCAAAACCACTGTTTGTTTTAACCTCTGCATTTATAAACAGAATACAGGCAGTTCATCAACATCCAGTGAATGATAAGAAAGGGCTGCCTTTCCCAAGCAACATTTTAGCCTCAGAAGGGAAAGATTCTGACTGAACGGAATGAGGTGATTTTGGTGGCTGCCTTGGCTGCATCATAGAATCCCAGCCTGGTTTGTGACGGAAAGGACATCCAGTTCCAACCCCTGCCACGGGCAGGGACACCTCACACTAGAGCAGGTTGCTCCAAGCCCCTGTGTCCAACCTGGCCTTGAACACTGCCAGGGATGGGGCAGCCACAGCTTCTCTGGGCACCCTGTGCCAGCGCCTCAGCACCCTCACAGGGAAGAGCTGCTGCCTTAGATCTAACCTGAACTTCCCCTGGTTCAGTTTGAACCCATCATATGATCACATTCCATTTTTGCAAGATCACTGCAGCAAGTTCTTAATCAACAGCATTAATGTTGATTCCTTGCCAGAACAAGGCCACCCCACCATATCATACCTTGTCCAGAGCATCTGCCTGGGTGAGGGAAGCAGCACCACTGACATCCCAAGTGCTCATCCCACACCTCTGCTCAGCTTGGAAAGTCTTATAAATTAAAGCAATGAGCTGCCAAATCACATCATAACTTAGCACCAGATCATTCAGGGAAGACCAGCAAGTACATCGTGATTCATGCTCAGTTCTGTATTTGTTTTTGCAGGCTCCCAGAAGCCTGCCAATAGTTTGCTGCATGTAGGAATAACCTCTACTGCCCACAACCGCTTCATCATTCTTACTGCTATGCTGACAAACTTTTATTAAGCCAGCAAAACGGATCTTGCACTGTCTCATGGGGTGTTCACGTTGGTTTTGTGACAGTGAGGTACAAATCCCAGGTTATCCGTTTGCAGAAAGCTCAGGCTTTAGATTAAAACAATTTAGATTTAAGCTTATTTAAGTAATCTTTGTGCCTATCTCAGAGTAAGTTTTCTCTCTCGCTTTCAATGTTATTTGAAGGATCTTATGTCATTATGCAGTGAAAGGAACAAGATTAACAGCTGATATCCAGGGCGAGGAAAGGGAAAATGATGATTTTTGTACCTTGTTGTAAAATGGCTTGATATTTGCTGTTTCTATAGGCTTCATTAGAACGTACAAAGATGGAACTTCCATCTACTTGTGCATCATTTTTTTGTGGCCTTATGCACAAAAGCAAATCCAACAGAGAGAAGGAGAGAGGTGTCCTAGCAGAGAACTTGGGGTCACCCCTTCCTTGGTGGGAAAGCGCCTGACTGACCTGCTGCACTGCTGGTGTATCTCCAGGAGCCAAAGGCACGTCACAGTCCTCACCAGGCCACTCCTGAGCCTGCAGTACCATGATCTGGAAGGTGGATCTTCCCTCTCCAGTGCAAAGCCATCTGTGGGGGATGAAAACACCATGCAAGGAGATACAGCCAATTCTCATCTCAACCCCTTCAGCTTTTCCTGACTTTTTCATGCTATAAATAGGCAATATCTCAGTGTTGACACTCCATTATCACCTTGTGGCTGAGTTTGGAATGTCCCTAATAAAAAAGCCCTTGTATCTGTATTTCACTTCCAGACTGACACGACATTTCCAACTCTGTCAATCTTAAAACCCAAAGAAAAGTTATGATGTTCTATCTCAGTTAAGACTAGTCAGGGAAGTCCAGAGCAGCTAGCTATTTACCTATGGGATCATGGCCAGTCTTAGATATACTTGTGTACCTTGGGTTGGAAAATGACTGGAGCTGGCAGCAGACTTATTTCATAGGAGGTTGTCTCTAAACATGCCCCATCATTGTAATCACATGAGCCCATGGTCTCTAGAAGAGCTGAAAAATTTGCTACGGGGAGGGAAAACAGCAGCTGTTGAAAGACACAGAAGATGTATTTCATTAATAACACCTTTCACTACATGAAACACAGTAAAGCAAAGGCGAGGGAAGCCAGGAGATCACTTCTGCTCCTAACTAAGCTGGAGAATGTGCCCTTCAATGCAAACACAGGATCCTCCCCAAACACCTAAATATCGTCCCCTTATCCCCTTTCCTCATTGCACTGAGCCATCTCACATACTGGATATCAAATCCTTTGACCGTGAAACAGACAACTCTCCTTACCTGAATCTCCAAAACCCTGTAATACACATTTCCAGCATATTAGAAATACCTTTAGTCTAGGAATGGCTGGGCTAACTAGTGCTCAGCCCAGTAGTCCATATTGAGAAGCATAATTATACCCAGCTGATGTCCCAAAACCTCGATAGATTCAACTGACTGCCATCCTCTCTATTTCTTCTCTCCTATTTTTTACCAGCAGACCAAATCCAAGGCACAAGAGATAGAGAAATATCTGTGGAGTTAATTACAGGCACTGGAGAACAGCCAAGGAGATAGACTGCTATGAAACATTTACTCACATTCCAGAGGTTATATGAAAAATAGTAATGGGATTCCCAGCTCCAAGACTGCATGGAAATGAGAGTGGGGAACCTCCCATAGGAATAGAAAAATGTAAGCTAAAAATGGCGAGCCAGACAATAGGGAAGGAAGCTTTAGGACTTAACGCAAGGAGCTCGGCCCTCATGAAGTGAACACACATGTTTTTTTGCCCTGAAATGCAAGAAGTAAGTTTTAAAACCCAGCATGTGAATATGCAGTGTTTAAATACAGGGAGAACCATCCTGCCAGCAAGTCAGGCCTCTCTCCAGATGCCTGGCTTTGACAGACATGCCCATGTAGCAAATAGCAAACACCGGGAGGATTTGTGCCTATCTTCTTTTGTGACATCCTTCATGTTTGATACTTAAAACTGTGCAGCCAAGATCCAGAAGATCCTGGTTTGGATTCCCTGGAATAGAATCTGTCTTGGTTAAAGCCCTCATTTCTGTACAGCCCAGCTGCTGACAGCAGGACAGCTTGGTTTCCCAAAGCCTCCAGCAGGACAGACTGATGGATGCACAGGCATGAGAAGGGTTAAGATTCCCAGGTACCATTCTCCCAAAAGGGGGAAAAGGGATAAACTGTGAGGCCTCCAGCACCTCTGTGTCCACTGGGGTCAGGAGCACAGTGTTGAATCAAATCTCCTCATGGATCCTGCTCACTGTGTTCCAGGAGCACACATACTTTGCTTACAGGCAGCAAGTCCACAGGGTCAGACTAGAGCAAATGCTGCAGGCATCAGACTCCCCCAGCACTGACTGTTTCATCTTACAGACCACCTCCTGCTGCAGAGTATTTGCTGTTAGTGTCAGCATAACCTTAGAGGAGAAATTAGCTCATCCGGACCAATCTGAAAAGGAATCAGGTGAGACCTGAAAAGATTTATTCCATGTTCATAGAACATTGTATATTCCTAATTCACCTCCTGACTGTTTTCCCACCCACAACATCTCACCTACAAATACATCTCTCTCAAATATACCTCTTTTATACCTCCCAGTATTTGTTGTTGTCACAGTGAGTACCATGATTGCTATTAGAAGAGGTGGGTCTGTTGGTATCCACAGAAAGATGCTGTCGAAGGATGAGATCACCTAGCTACAAATCCACACATCCTTTTGTACTTCAGAACTGCTTTGCCAGCCTGCACTCAGTGTGTATCCAACATAGATTGCTCAAATACATTGTCAGCAGTCTTCCAAGGTTTGTAGAGATGACCACTAAACATTAAGCCACTATCAAATTCCCTATTTGAAGAGTACGTTTGGATCACCCCACCTGATTTGAGTAGACTCACTCTGTAGAACACTCTCTGGTCCTTCAAAGCAAAAAGAGGGTACCATGAAGTGACGCACCCACTTACACACCAGGTAGAAGTTATCTTCCTCTTCTCAGTAACATTCTGATGGGGGGTTGACAGTTTACATATTCCCTTTTCCAGCTGCCTTTGCCTTATCACCATGTTCTAGGAAGTTGTTGGTCCTGCTCAAGGCATTGCTGACGCTCAGGTCATAGTCGACACACTGCTCATTCTGCTCATGGTTTAGCTTCTATGTAATGACAGTAACAACAGCAACATAAAGAGATTCTTGGGGTCCTATCAATAGGCTCTGGATTTTGGTGTTCTCTTTGATAGTGTTTCCCTTCAAGCCTCTTTGAGGAATCCCTGACTTTCATCTCCTGGTTACATTTTCGCTTGTGTTTTGAAGAGAAGTTTCTAGTCCAGGTCCCTGTAAGGGAAAGCTCCATCCAGGAGCATCGATTCATGAACCAGAAAAACAAAGCAATCAAAAATAGTATGAAAATAAACCCTCCTTATTGTAAGTTAAATGGGGGGAAGGCGAGAAAGCAGAATGAAAAGGGACTAATCCTTAACCTTTGAATTCTTGCGTTTGACAACTCCTTCCTCCAATCCCCGTGCTGGCACAGCCCCATTACAGCATTTGCAGACGTATTATGCATAGTGTGACCTGTCCCTTGCATGTGCAAATGACAGACCTGCACAGAACTCAGAAGCTGACCAAGTATCTTTCCAAGAACCCCCAAAACCTAACTGAAGGCATATGGAAACCTCATCCCTCCTCAGATACCCCAGGCTGCAGAGCAGCGATGGATTTCTCATCTTCTCAACTGCTGCATGAATTCTGGATGAGCTAAACTCTCTTGTGTGAGAACTAACAGCAGCTGGCAAGCACGGGGGCTTCTTAGGAGGTTCACAGCTCCGTGGACAAAATCTCACTGACATAAAAGCACTTTGTACTTTGGTTCAGATAATGCAGATTATATCATGTGCTTTACAACACAGTTACACCACTGACTGCAACAGAGCCTCTGCTTTTGTATGTGAGAGATGTGAACCTGGCCTCTCCCTGGGAAATGTCTGGATCTTTCTTCTGTCGTTCAGCCAACAGGACTTTCAATTTGCCTTGCTGAAATCCCGTAGCCACAACGTCCATCCATGCCATATCGTGCTTTCCAATCAGACTTATGTATGTGTGGGATGCAACTATATCCTTAATGCAGGCTTCCAAGAGAAATGCAGACTATTAAAAGCATTCCTTCCAATTTTCAACAGGATTCTGCCAAAATACTTAAATAGGGCCGGTCAGCACAGTGGTTACTGTGATGAAGTGTGACACCAGCTTAAGCTCTGTCTGCAGCACAGATTTCACCAAGCTGGGAGCTGGTTACTGGAGGCTGTCTGTTGATCTGGGCTCATCTCTTGCTATAATACATCCTCAGTCCTATTTGCTCCCATCAACAGAGAATCCCAAAGTGTCTGTGGGCCTAGGAAGGCAGGGAGGTTATGTGTGTGCTATTCACAGATGTGGTGCTATAGACCTTCAGGAATGCAGGAGAAGAAACGGCTGAGGGCTGTTTGATTGAGGGCCAGGATTTTAAAGGTGAATAAAATGAAAGCCTGGCTCCCAGCACTGCTTTGCAAGCTGAGACCAGGTGAGTTTGTCTCCGAACAGACAACGATTTACTTTCTGATCCATATCCCTGGATACTCCTCCTTTCTTTTTTCACAGCGCTGATGCAAAACAGCACTAAAGCAGCCCCAGAGCCAAAGGATCATGAACACTCTCCATCACATCACATTAGCAAGCAGCGGGTGGATTCACTGCCATGGTAGTGGAAGTAGAAGGCAGCATTGGTTCCATTCTTTAGAAAAGCAGTGCTGCTGGCACACACACAGAAACGCCTACAGCTCTTGAGAGAATATGAGAGTTGACCTAAAATATTTGTACACACTGGGTTATTCAAACAGTTTGCAAAATCCTTCTGAGAGTGAGCATTATTGCAGCTTGATCTCTGGCTCTGGCTTCGAGAAACAGCTTGCACTTAACATGGAATTTGCTAGGAATCTTGATTATATCCCAACGCTGAATGCTTGGCCAAGGAGATCCAGGGTCCCTGCCAGCAGAAATATACACTGGGAGACAGGCTGCCTCGGTGTGTTTTACCAGTGCCCCACCACATATTGGACTGATTTGGAGCCACCAATTGCGGTTGTATTCCACCATGAAGAACAGTTCAAGCGGGCACGTTTCACCATGAACCACCTCAGGAGGATTTGCATTGATGTGGAAATCTTTGTCATGTCAGCTTTAAAGGGAGGGAAGAAAAGAAAAAGGTGAAAGGAAAAGAAACCAGCCTTTACACAAGGGTGTCCAGGCAGTCATTTAACCTCATTTGGTTGTACCTTCAGCTAGATGTGCAGAAGTGTTGAGGTTTCCTTCCCCTTAGAAGAAATCTACAAAATATGCCCCTTTTTGCCATCATAACAACCAAATATCTGCTATGGAACAGAAACTGAAGTTAATTGTTTGCAAGTATTAGAAGGTGAGCAAAGAATAAAGGCATTCCAAGGTATCAGAGCTGTCTCACAGCACAAAACAAGGCAAACAATTCAGGGGAAAGAAAACAACCAAGTAAACTGGAAGAAAACTGTATGTCCAGAGAGACAAAGGAAATAGCACCAGTCACTTGGGGTGGTAAGAACTGATCTACACAGAGCACAAGATTTCAGGAGGAGCCTTTAATGTTGGGGATAAGACTGAAACCATTCATAGAAAAGCATGAAAAAGTCAGTGTTCAACAACAAGGGACACCCAGACACCCCCCAGCTTTGAAAGAGGCACATTTGCTCTGCTTTGGCAAAGCCTGGCATTCAGAGGCACCTGAAGCCCAAGCAAACATGTGAAGCATTGGGCTGGGCCAGGCTCTCTCCCTTCCCCTCCGTCCTCCTGCCCACCAGCATTGCTTCCAGCTCTGCAGCTCCAACAGCCACGTGCCCTGGAGCTCTCTCCCTGTGAGCAGTGAACCTGGACACACACTTCCACATGCCCAGGGTGCCCAGGATGCCTGGTGGAGATGTCTAACACCTAGAACCATAGAATCACAGCATCGCCCAGGCTGGAAAAGACCTTTAAGCTCACCAAGTCCAACCGTTCCCAGCAGTGCCAAGGCCACCACTGACCCCTGGCACTGAGGCCTCGTCTACCCGGGCTGTGAACACTTGCAGGGACGGTGACTCCAGCCCTGCCCTGGGCAGCCTGTTCCAATGCCTGAGCACCCTCTGGGCAAGGAATTGTTCCTCAGCTCCAGCTAAACCTGCCCTGGGGCAGCTTGAGGCCGTTTCCTCTTGTCCCATCCCTTGTTCCCTGGGAGCAGAGACCAACCCCACCTCCCTGGCTCCCAAAGGGACATGTACCTCCAGCAGCCTCAGACATGCTTTTAAGCTCTGCTGAATATAAGAAATGCCTCATGTTAACAACACCTCCCTCTTCCCTGGCCAGCAGCAGACATGCTTCATTCATTCACTCATTTCATCCTAGCTCTCATCACGTCCTGGCTGCAGACTCTTAAGTCCCAAAGTCTGTGGGTTAGGCTGAAGCAGCTGAGCCTTTGCCTGAACCCAGCCTTCATGTTCATGGTCACATAGGAAGTCTGTATCATCAGACTTCCAATATCAAAGCAGTAATCCCAGGGCTGGCTTTGTGTCCGGAGCACCAGCTCACCCTTCCTCTCAAGCTGCCCAGAAATAACATTGATGGAAGATCAAGGGTTGACAGACATTTTCCAAACCCCTAGTTTTTAACAGCATTCCCAAGCTTAATGTTAGTCAAACCAGGCTTCCTTCCTACGAAACCTGCTTAGAAGTTGAGCTTGGATGGATCACAACGCCTCACTCCAAAGTTTCTGGGTTATTCTTTATCTCTAGAAGCTGAGTCGCAGCACTGAAGCCTTACATCCATTGGTTCCACTTCCTCCTCTAGTGATGCACTCTGCAAACACAGCGTGGATGAGGCTTTGGACAAGCTGGTCTAGCGGGAGGTGTCCCTGCCCAAGGCAGGGGGTTGGAACTGGGTGATCTTGTAGGTGCTTTCCAACCCAAACTAGTCTGGGATTCTGTGATGCAAAACATACTACGAACAATGGCAGAAGAGCCATTTTCTTGTAGCAGGTATCCAAAATCCACATCCTCTTCTCTACTGTTGTGGCCTTGAATTAGTTTAGATTTGAACACTTCCCCCAAAGGGCATCGCCTTATTTAGTGCTCAAAACACCAGCTGGATTCTCTGCAGTAAGTACAACGAATGGCACTACAGGAATGAGCACATGGCTCTCGTTTCCTCCCTGCTCTCTCATCTAGGCTACACCAGCGAGGCCCAGGGAGCTTTGCAATCTAGTTAGAACTCCCCTCATATCACACGTGTGCCTGTCCTGGCGACCTGTTGATTAATCTCATCTCTTTCTGCTGTTCCCATTGCCAGATGTTTACCAGCCTTCAAAGCAAAGGCAAAGGAGTTTAGGTTATAGCAGAGTGCCACCTAGTGCCAGGCAGGTTTGGAGCCAAAAGGTGTGCTGTTACCTGCGAGCAACTATCGACCAAACACCCACCGGCAGCGCAAAACCCCCTCAGAATGAGTGCAAGGAAAGCACATGAAGTATCAGAGGGGGAGATTATAACAGAGCCTGGACTGATTCTGTTCTTTGTAACGCTGACACTTCACCATCTGCTGTTAATGAAGCCCTGCAGCTGGAGGGGAGTGCGTTTAGACTGCTCCATGCGCTCTAGATCTTGGCACATGGCATGATGTACGTGAATGAAAGAAGAAAAACGTGACCAAAACATGTTCAAGCTACTCTAGAAGAGGGCAGGGTGAAGGCTCCGGTGCCTGTGTCAGATCCATGAGAAGAAAACCGGAATAAATAGGAGCCCACCAGAAAGAGGGGGGGGGGGGGGCTCATATGTGTGTCCCATTGAACACGAGTGAGGCATTTTAAAGAACAGGAATGTGCTTCACCTAATGCCTCTGGAGCAAGACTGGGAGCTGTCAACAGGAGAATACTTTACAGCTGAGCATTGCCCTTTGAGCAGCTCAAACACAGGAACCCAGAAGGAGCATCCCACCGAGGGCATCGTGGAGGCTGCTTGGGATCAGCCCCTTGGTTTCACCGGTGCAGTTGGACCTCCTTGTTGTCTGCTAGTCCTTCCATACCAGACAGTGTTAGAGGCTCTGTCCCTTGCCTGATGCAGACAGCTTATGACTTCCTTCCTCTGTGATTTTCTGGCCTGCAGTTACAGGTGCACAGGAAAGAGGGAAAAAACTCTTAAGAGAGACTAAATATTATACCTCTGACCACAGCCGAGACATACAATAAAGTGTCAGCATGGAGTGTCCTCTGTGGCAAGGAGGATTCAGAGCAAGGTCAGTGGCAAAACAAGAGACGTGTGACACTAACAGCAGATGACTGAACATCCTACAACAGGGAATAGAGTATCTCAAGAGCTACCTGGAGCACTTACTGGGCTCATCATACAAAAGCACGGTCTAGAAATAGTAATTTAAAGGCACTTTCTGACAAACTAAAGCTGGGACAACATAACTAATTCAGACAGTCATTAAGAATTCATTAAGAAAGGGAGTTTTTACAGCTGTCCTCAAAACCCAATAGAGGAGGACACGAGGATGATGAGGGGCTGGAGCAGCTCCCGTATGGAGACAGGCTGAGAACATTGGGGCTGTTCAGCCTGGAGAAGAGAAGCTGCGTGGAGACCTCAGAGCAGCTGCCAGGGTCTGAAGGGGGCTACAAGGATGCTGGGGAGGGACTCTGCATCAGGGACTGCAGCGATAGAGCCAGACCTGCACAGAAGGGGACCAGGGACCACTGTCCCACCACCAACCCTCCTCTCCCAGTCCTCTTGCCTTGCCATCCTGCTGGGAATGCTTTTCTCCCTCTGCTCCTGAACCTTCCTAATTCACTGTGGCCTGAAGTCATCCATGTTTCCCTTCCAAACAAAAAGCCCCAAAGCTTTGAGTAGCAGCACATTTGCTGCTTGCAGATGTTTGCATGCACACAAAGACACACCATGCACATTAACTACATTACAGTGTGTGCCCTGCCCAGTCTTCTGCATTGTATAATCCTACTGTAAGCAGTTTTTCAGTCTCAGTTGATTAAAGTATTAGTAGAAAACATCTGTCACAAATAAAGATTAGGCAACGGGCTGAGGCTTGTTCAGGAGGAAAGCAAACACGCAGAACAAACACTGCCTAAGGAACATCCACCTCATGTCACATTCATCCTTTCACTGCCAGGAACCAAGGTCTTGTTGGCACAAGGCACCGGAAAGGAGAATTTGTTGTTTGTTTGGCTCAGCCAGCCTTAAATTTCACATTGTACTTACTTGTAGCCCGATTCAGCCGAGACACTGCACTGACCAGAAGGAAATATAAGGGGTAAATACGACACATCTGACGGGGTGAAGCAGAAAGTTCAATATATTGACCAGTATAGAGTGTAATCAGTTAACAAACTTGAGTTGTTGCTGTGTTTTCAGAGACAAAGCCAGAGTCCAGGCGCTCTTGGGATGACTGAAACAGAGAGAGGCTGGAACTTGACATGCAGCATATGCAAAAAGTTGTTATTTATGAGAATAACAGTAAAATCAACCAGAAGAAACGCTTGGTTCATCCCTACCCATCCACAGCCCAGCCTCTTCCTCACCCATCCTGGCACTGCTATGGAGAAAAAGAACAAACTCAAGTATGCAGCTGTTAAGTGCCTTTTATATATATATATATAAAAATGTATAAAATATATATATATATAACCCCCCATTCATGTTAATTTGCATGACATGTGCCCACTATGGACACTTACTGAAGGAATCCATGAGCTTGGCATTTCGTACCACTCAAGTACACCTCTGTGCAACCTAAACCAGCATCTCTTAAGGCAGGCTTTGTATTTACATGATCAGCGTCTCAATTGGGATGCTGTGAGTTTTATGCCTCCAGTGGAGTTTCCACCCTCACCTTCAGCCCCACATGGCAAACACTATCGCTGCCACTACCTAAAGTGATGCTGCCCTCGCAGAGTGGGCTCCTGGAGCCCTACCCTGCCTCCACCACGAGGGAGATCCCACAGAAACCCCCTTTACCTCTACCCTTACCGAGCATCCCAGGGGAAGAGGTGGCGGAAGCCTTGCGCTGAGCCTGGAGACGAAGGAAGCAGAGCCTGGAACAGCACAGCCCCTCCTCAGACCATCTGCTTGGTGCTCAAGCTGCAGCAGCATTCTCCTGATAATATGGTGGGAAATAAGAGGTGTTGAGGTTTCCACTCAAGCGCAGGGGGTGACAGTGATGGGGGGTTGTGTGTTTGCTGGGTTTTTCCCTCTAAGCAAGGAACACGAGGTATTTGTCTCCTGCAGGTTTCTTTCTTCTCTACCCCACCCTCCTCTGTGAAGGACAGAAACCAGCTGCAAGAAATGGAGATGATTCAAAGCCTTTCGAAAGACCAAGAACCTTTCACAAGGAGCATCTTCAGCATATTGTGACTTTTTGCATCTGCACTTGGATGGAGACTATCACGAATGTGGAAGTATCATGGTATTTAACATGCTATATCCAAAGTAAACTTGTGTTTTTTGCATGACTTCCAGAAAGAAACTTCTGGCAGAACCCTGGAAGGCAGATATAGAATCATAGAATCCCAGACTGGTTTGGGTTGGAAAGGACCTTAAGATCATCCAGTTTCAACCCCCTGCCACGGGCAGGGACACCTTCCACTA
>NW_009937880.1:75364-76537 GCF_000696875.1 Nestor notabilis
GCCCCCTGTCCCCATAGGGGAGGTGCGGCAGCCGCTGATCGTCCTCATGGCCTCCTCTGGACTTGCTCCAGCAGCTCCATGTCCTTCTTATGCTGAGGACACCAGCCCTGCACACAGTGCTGCAAGTTGGGTCTCACCAGAGCAGAGCAGAGGGGCAGGATCACCTCCTTTGACCTGCTGCTCACATCAGGACAAACACTTATTTGTAATGCCCTGCTGCCTACCAGTGTGATGCTTGTAGGCTGCTAATCAAAGCTGGAAAAGGGAAATGTCACACATCTTTCTAAAAGCACACGAGATGAACATTCAGCACTGCCAGCATTAGTCCTGATGCTGGATTAACTTAGTTTCAGTCTGGGAGGCTATGAAAGAAGCACAAGTTACAAAGGTTCTTCAAAAACCATAGTCGCAGACAGGACCTGTGATGCCAGCACCCACTTTGCACACAGAAGGAACCAGACCAGAGAAAGACACTGCAATGTATTATTTTGATTATTTTATTATTTAATCTTCAAAACTTTCTGCCTTGAGACAGGAATGCATGATAGATAGAAATGGCTCAAACATCTTCACATGAAACACTCGGAATCAGAATTCATTCACAATTAGTTCTCTAAAACATCTACAGTTACATAATCCCACCCATTTCCATCCATTATCACAGATTTCATTATTTGTTAAACAGTAGTTGCCAGCAATTGAAAGCTGTAAGGCTTTTTGCGTATTAGTAGAGTCTTCTGAACTACAAACACAAGAGTATCACAACTATAACTCTCACTTTACATGGCAACCCCAGGTGACAGATGTTCCAAAAAGAAATGTGTTGCTTTACGTGGCGTTCATTAAACCGACAGAGAGAGCTCTGTGCCTCCTCAGCTCTACAACCCTTTCTCCTTCCCTAAGATTATTTCCTAATCCTACAGCATATTCCTCATTTGGAACCAAGAACTCCGCTGAGTTCATCTTTCTCTTGACTTGCTGCTATTTGGCAAACCTGCACGTCAGGCAAACTCGAGCTCTCCAATACAACTCTATGTACAGAGCACAGTTTGAATAGATGGGTTGCTTGGAATCCACATCTCCCTCCATCTGAAGGGAACTACTTTGAGGTTTTCTGGAACTGTTGTAAACAAGAGGATATTTTTTTTTATATATATATATGTGTGTGTATAT